>NC_084486.1:55808961-56108961 GCF_030035675.1 Rhineura floridana
AGCTCTTATGTGGCTTTGGCAAAGCTAGAATGTGGAGACAAGCCATATAGCGACACTGCTATTTTCATGGTAATGATTGTAATCATTTCAAAGTGTGAAATAATAATTTCAAATGTGTTAATTCAAGCCTGTTAGGAAATAGCAGCCCTCCAATCTGTTTATTGAGCATTCATCCTGATGTGCTTGTACACAGCTTATGTGGAGGTTAAATCATGCCTGGCCTTTTTTGAGCATTCGTTCTGATTTGTCTACAGGGCGGTTACACCACAATGATGAGCATTCATCCTGATTTGCTTGGGGGTGTTTATACGCTTTCCCATTAATCATTTGTTCATCACAGGATAAATAGAGTGTGACTTAATTTGAACGGAAACCATCCCATTTGCCCCTCGTTTGTGCTCTATTTCAGAGGATCCTCTCTTTTTCTCTTGGGTCTTCTTCCCATTCTCATTCTCATCCCTAATTCATGCTCTCACGGTCGCCCATCCCTTTCCCCTCGTTTCACCATTCTGTCCTGCCTTATGCATAGCCCTCTCCCTACTTCCTCTCTCTGTCACCAGCCAATTCTTTCAGATGCCACTTCTGCCTCCCAAGTTGGCAAATGCACTCACTCTTCATCATGAGGCTTCGCCAACAGAAGCACATGACACTACAGTACAGGGTATCTTCAACAGCACAAGAGATGAACTTGTGCCAGTACGGCTAAGCAGTTTCTAGAGCAAATGGACATCAGTCTAACCCACATTGTTGGATGTCAAAATTACATTATTAAGATTTCGTTATTGTCATGTAGTGCTAATGCAGCCGATCTGTTGTGCACATATTTCTTTAGGATGCTGTTACATGAGCCCTCTCCTCTCTTGCTGCTGACACATCCAATCTCTAATTCTAAGCTTCACAATAGCTTTGTGCAATCTCGTTAGCACTGTTCAGATGTTAACAATTGCTTGTCTTCAACTAAGTCCTACTCACATAGTAGACCCAGTGAAAGTAATGATCCCAAGTCAATCATGTTTATTAACTTCTATAGGTCTACTCTAAGTAGGACTAGCATTGAATACCACCCAGTCGGTACATGGAGGAAGGGAGTAGGAACCCTAATTGAAAAGGAGTGGAGTGCCTGAATTGGATACAGATTGGGAACCATTTGCAAGATGCTCTTGAATTTTTCACAGGAAGGGTAAAATTCAAGTCTAACCGATGGCCAAGATTTAAAGAACCACACAAAGTATTGCATATGCATAGAAGATTTTTCTCCCTGCCAAAAAGCCATCTTGAAAGCCAGGGGACTCTCCAGAGTGGCATTCTGTGAGATGTGAGGTGCTGCTGGCCAAGGGAATATCAACTACCCTGCCCTGTTCATGCACAGAAGCACTTTATTGATAGACACACAAGTGTCTTGGGATCCTGGCCAATAAATAAATATACAACTGAAACTTTAAAAAAAAGTCAAAAAGAAGTACGTATTTTGATGGACCTGTTGCTGAAGACAACTGAAAAACACCCCTTGAAAACTCCATAGGAATGCAGAGTGGACCTAAGGAAAAATGTAAGGATTAGAAGTGTTGGAGGGGGACCACTGTGGAAGGATATGGGGGAAAGGATGCTAAACAACTAAGAAGCAGAAAAGCAGAAACCAAGCCAGGAAGCCTTTTCGGACCACAAAGAGCATACAAGATGAATTTAGCACTGAGGGTTTTTGTTTTAGGCTGTACAAGGCAACAATTCAAAGAGAGGTGATCATCACCCCAGCTATAAAGGCTAGTGGGTTTTTGTTACTTTGTTTTGGGGTTTTTTGTTTGTTTGCTTAAATGAAAGCTTGTATTCTGTGCAATCTGACTGCCATGGGGGCCAGATAAATATATCAAGCCAGCCAGCAGTTTGACACTCCTGCTATGGGCTATACTCACGCACCTGTTCTTGATTGATGCATACAACCCCTTTTCCCTCTCTTTCTCTTTGTGCTGTCCACAAAGCTATCAAATACTCATTTTGCCTGTGCAATCAATATCATTGCCTCTGTTCAGCAGGTTCTTTTATTGTTCCCCACACATAGGGTTGGCACTGTGAGACAACACTAAGTACAACTTTCATACAAAATGGTTAAGATCAAGTTGTTTTTTCTTTGCTCAGTAATAAAGACTTACACACTATCTTGGTGAGACTGTAGTAATAGTGATGGGAAGGGGGTATATCTTTACCTATTTGGTGGATGAAATAGTCAATAGTAAATATCCAGTCTGCCATGTCCTTTGCTCTTGGCTGTGAAGCATGGTCAAACATTTAAAACCTACACGTATGCTCTGATCAATAGTGGTTTTCACCAATGCAAATATACTGAAGGTGCAGGATCCTGTTTAACCCTTCCTGTGGTGTAGTGGTTAAGGTGGTGGACTACAACCTGGGAGACCAGGGTTCAAATCCCCACACAGCCATGAAACTCACTGGGTGACCTTGGGCCAGTCACTGCCTCTCAGCCTCAGTGGAAGGCAATGGTAAACCCACTCTGAATATCACTTACCATGAAACTCCTATTCATAGGGTCACCATAAGTCGGAATCGACTTGAAGGCAGTCTTCCATTTCCATATATTTCAAATACTATTAGAACATCTGGATTATTATCACATGGGGAAAGTGGATGGTATTGAAAGAAGGAGGAGAGAAAAACTGTAGGCTCTTCTGGATTTGGGGTAGTAAGGCACCTTTAATGCGGATTTCCTCCATTCCCACATAGTGGCCACATTCAAAAGTGCTGTGGCAAATTCAGAAGTGCAGGGCCCTTCATGATACAGCCACTCCCCCTTATAAAATTATACAACCTTCTAAGATTATAGAATAATCTGGCTAGGCTTGAATATTGCTTTCTGCTTTTCTGTCACTGTCCTTTGACTGTCCTTTCTCACTGTCAGAAATATTTCTTAAATTGCTGAATTCAGTGTCTACACATTTTCTCCTGCTGCTATCAGCTTGCTTGATGATATAGATGGGATACTATCATCAGGATCCACATCTTCCCTCTCCCTCTCCTTCTCCCTCCTTTTTTTCACTGCTGAGTTGAGAATGAGATCCTTCTTAATGCCTTCTCCCACAACAACAACTCCTGATAAGATGGTATCTGCAGCAGGCCCTCACCTGCAGAGTGCAGTGATCAACTGGGTATATAAGGAATAAGACGGTCTTTCAGGTATCCTGGTTCCAAGCTGTATAGGGATTTGCACACCAAAACTAGAACCTTGAACTTGGCCTGGTAGCAAATGGGCAGCCAGTGTAATTCTTTCAGCAGCGGGGTGACATGTTGGCACTACCCTGCCCCAGTGAGCAGTCTGACCGCCACAACCTCAAAGGCAGCCCCACATAGAGTGCATTACAGTAGTCGAGCCTGGAGGTTACCAGTGTGTGGACAACAGTGGTCAGGCTATCCCAGTCCAGAAATGGCTGCAGCTGTCTTACCAGCCAAAGTTAGTAAAAGGCACTCCTAGCCACTGAGGCACCTGGGCCTGTAGTAACAAAGATGGATCCAGGAGGACCCCCAGACTACAAACCCGCTCTTTCAGAGGGAGTATGACCCCTTCGAAAGCAGGCAATTGACCAATTATCTGAATTTGGGAACCACTAACCCGCACTGCCTCTATCTTGCTAGGATTCAACCTCAATTCATTGGCCCTCATCCAGCCCACCACCGAGTCCAGGCAGTGGCCCAGGGCTTCCACGGGCTCTCCCAATTCAGATGTTATGGAGAAACAGAGCTGGGTATCAACAGCATACTGCTGACACCTCGCCCCAAATCTGCTGATGACCCCTCCCATGGGGGACAAGATGTTACCCTGCAGCACCCACAACATAACTCCCAGGGGGCAAAGCTCACCCTCCATGCACTTTGTTCCTTTTATGCTCCCATCTATTTTTCTTTCTTGGGGTTTGTTTGTATGATCCAACTGCTCAACTCCCACAATATATTTTTCACTTTTTTAAAAAAAAATAATCATCTGCTAACTCTTCCACATAATATTTATATGGTGATGCTGTCCTGTGAAGCTGCTCCCAAGGGACATAATTGTTTGGCTTCATATGGTTTCTAGAATTCCACCTTTCATCCTCTACATCATCATTACTCCATCTTCTAAACCAATTACTACAGTTAAACCAACCTGCCTGTTAACACAGATGCTGGCAATTGGAACCTTTTTTTTTTCAAATGGTTAGTGTGTCAGAGCAAACAGGTGGTACATTCTTAAGGCTTCTACAACCCATTGATAGGTCACAGCCCACTATTTGGGTATCAGTGCTTCTTTGCATGATTGCAATGAATCCGACAAACAAGAATAGCAAAAATAAAAATAATAATAAAACGCAATGACTGGTGCAACGTGAAACATGTTTTACTAAATCAAAGAGAGTTTTCTGTTTTGTACAGCATTCTATTACTTTGTGAAATGAACCACAAAAGCAATAGTCATCACTGGATTTCTTCCAGGCAAATGTTTTGATGGATACCTACAAAACAAATTGATTCAGCAGCATAAGATACTATGGAATGTGAGGGTGAATGCTTAAGAAACAAGTTCATCTATTTAAAAGACAAATCAGCAACACGTGTAGTGCAGAATATCAAGAAAAATACATTAAGGAGTGTCTATTTTGTCAAATCATTACAGAAGCGGAAGCAAATAATTACAATATTTGTAAATATTCTGAAGGTTTTAAACAACATAAAATTTCAGATGGCAGAGTTTCTACATTCCTATGCATATTCACACAGAATTATTTTATTTATTTTATTGCATTTATATCCCAAAAGGAGCTCAAAATGGCATTCAAGGTCCTCCTCTTCCCCATTTTATTCTCACAACAACTCTGATAGGTAGGTTAGACTGAGAGATGGGAACTGGCCCAAGATTACCCATGTGCTTCTTAGCTGAGTGGGGATTTGAACCCTGGTCTCCCATGTGCTAGTCCAACATTTTAACTATTATACCACACTAACACCTTTAGTATTACAGTATTTACTGGGATCTTCTTCCAGGTAACTGTGCATAGGATTTCACCACAAGGGCCATTTCATACATTACGTGTTTAGGTGTACACCTAAAGTGTTTAAGTGTGAATACAACAGATTTATTTATTTGCAAAACATGAATATTATACAAGTACACTGGTCAGGGAGCTGTCTTTGAATGAAGTTCCCTGCTTACTGTATGCACTTAGTGGCACACTAAGATTTGACCCCACTTAGACTGCAATCCAATACCCACTTAGCTGGAAGTAAGCCCCACTGAAATCAATGGGATTTACTTTTGAGTAGACATATATAAAATTGTGCTATTAATGTATAACATAGTATGTTCATGTGTGTATATCCTGATAGGTTCAATTCACACTATTTATTTATGTATTTAAAATGTTTCTTACCCACTCTCCATTAACAAGGCAATCCCAGGTTAGATTAAAATCAATACAAAATACATATTAAAACAAAACAACATAACAGCAAGCTGAAATCAACAGGATGAACAATAATTCAAGCTCCTTCAAATGCCTGGGTGAATAAGTGAGTCTTTGCCAGCCATATCCAAGAGGGCAGGAAATTCCATAATACCGATACCGAGAAGGCCCTCTCTCATATTGTTGCATACTGAATCGCTGTCAACTGCAGCACAGTCAAGATGCTGTCCCCATAGATCTTAATGAGTGGGCAAAAATGCAGCAGCCGGATTACTAGCTATGGGTCCATTTAGAACTCATGTAATCTCTGTTCTAAAACAGCTGTACTGGTTGCCAGTTCCTTTTCTACTGAAGATGTTCACATTAGCATTTAAAGGCCTAAATGACTTAGACTCCAAATTATCTGAAAAAATACCTCATTACTTACAGATCCTCTTGGATGTTAAGATTGACTGGGGGGGGTCTCTTGGTACTTTCACCACTCTCAGAACTTCAAGGGTCAGACCCTAGGAGAAGGCATTGTCTGTGGCAGCCACTAAGCTGTGGAATTTCCTCCCCACATAGGTGCATTTGGACCCTTCATTATACAGGCGGGCCCCGCTTATATGGCGGGTTCTGTTCCGCACCCCCGCCATAAAGCAGAAATCGCCTTAAAGCAGAACCCCATTGACAATAATGGGCCGCGTTGCGCCAAAATGACGTCAAAATGGTGCGCGACGGGGAAGAAATGCCGTAAAATCAGAACAAGCGCCTTAATGCGGGGACTTTCCCTAATTGAAAGCTGCCACATTAGCGAAGCACTGTAAAGCAAAGCGCTGTAAAGCAGGGCCCTACTGTATTGCTTTTGTCATATGCTATGTTCTAGCCTGCCCTGGACCTTACGGTTAAGAGTGGCTAAGAAAACAAATAAACAAACGAATAGGTGAAGGTGCTACATCACGTAACCAAATCCCAAGTTGTTCAGAGCTTTAAAGTGCTATATAGTGGGGGGTTAGACTTAATGGCCTTTGAAGACCTTTCCTAATCAGAGCTAACTGCAGGGCAGCTATTGCATCTTGCTTTCTTATTTTTGAGAAGTATCATCATCAGAGAGAGTGAGCAACTAAGTGAGTGAATGTGTGCTGTGACTGAGCCTCAGATGACAGGTTATTCATGATCTTTTTTGCTTGGGGGAAGTTTCAAAGAGAGATTTTAGAAAAATAAATTATGACAGCTGACTTTCTTCAGAAGAGGAAGAATTAGATTTCAATTCTAAGGAAGAATCTTCAGAGGAAGAAAAGGGTGACGAGGACAATTGGAAAATGTCAGTGACAGTAGAAATGCACAAAGAAGAGAAGGAGAAGGGGTGCAGAATTGTTTTCGAATTTAGAGTAAAAAACTAAAGCAAATTTGGAACATAATGGTACTCCTCATCTTTTAAAGAGGACAGAGAGCAGAGAAAAGCAAACATCAGGTTTAATGGAAGAACATGGTTTAGATGGTGCAGATGATATTAAAGATTCATCTGCTTTGGATTCTAGCAGCTTTCAATGAAGATTGTTCCATCCACTAAATCCTTTAACTTTTCAATGGAAAAGTATGCATCTTCACTAAAATTAGCAAAAAGTTATGCTGCCACCAATACTTCTGCTACTGTGAGTCTAGAAGTATTGCTGGATGTTCAAACAAGTTAGCCGTGTAAGGAGCCAAAAGGCAACAAAGAATCTGAAAAAGACAAGAACAGGGGCTCATCCAGATGACTGCAAAATGTGTGACACACCCGCTATGTGTGTTCATTATTTTTCGGTTGTCCAAATGACGTCTTGCGCTGTTACGCATTTCCGTGGGTTAAATCCGCTCCTTGCAATACCGGCAAAAATGCGATTTGCTGTTTAAAATCGGGAATCATCCACTGTGCCTTCAGGAGTTAGAATGCAATACCGCGGACTTTACAGCTGATGGGAGGTTCTTGGGCATTTCCCCTTGCCCCTTCTCCTCATTCCAGCCAATCAGGTATCTGCACTTTTGTGCATGTGCGAGAATAAGCCCGGGAAAATTGAACCAATCATCACAATGGTGGGGTGTTGGGGGGGGGGTCTGCAACTACTGCGCAGATGCATTTTATTTTTTGCCAGCCTGCAAACTGGGCGGCCACTCTGGGTGAGATCTGCAATGCACAGCAAGCCAGAAATGGGGTGTGGTCAGTTTCAGCCTGCCTCCGGAAAGCTTTGTCAATTTCATTCTACTTGCTGGGGTTTTTGCTTCAAATCAGAAAAGCATACATTTGTTTAAGTGTAATATCGCAAATACAAACAAGGAAAGGGCTGCTGGTCGGTTTCATGCCTGCTCCGGAAAGCTTTGTCAATTTCATTCTCCTGGGAAGGAAAGGGAGAAGGAGGGGGGATGACACGTTTCTTGCTTTTTTGGAGAAATAAGTGCAATTGCCAGCGTGTGTATCTCCTTAAATATCAATAAAGGCAGAAAAGCATACATTCATTTAAGCATAATATCACAAATACAAACAAGGCAGGCGTGAAACCGACCAGCAGCCTTTCCTTCCGAGGCGAGAACTCCTTTACAGCCATATTGTGCTTCGTTGCAAAGGGGGAGAGGAGCATACGGAATTTTTTTGCTGACCAATTGGTTGATAGGGGGAGGTTTTAGAGGCGGAGCTTGGAAAAAGCAAAAAGAATGTAGGGGTCTTACCGCTGCGTGTGCGGGTGCAAAAAAGCATTTTTTTTAATTGGGAAAGAGCGAACTAAAAGGCAAAGTGAGGACTATCAGATGTCAAACCAAATATGGAAGCCGTGGATTATCCCACTCCGTTTGGATAAGCCCCAGAGGTGAAAACAGCTTTCTGAAGACAGAATGCCAGAGCTCCACATAAGGGCGTTTGAGTTCCTGCTTTTGGAGAAAGAAGATTTTTTTTTAAACAATCAGGGAGAAATGTAGTTAAACATGACCATGACCATAAACCTGTGGTATTGAGATTAGTAGCTATTGTTTACAAATGTTTATTCTAATCAACAACAACAACTTTATTGCAATCCTAGCCATAAGCCTTTTGCAAATACATATACAGATACAAACAATATATTAAGAGTATGTCAAAAATATATTAAAACAGTAAAAACAGGATACGCCTATAAAACTGTTAACCTTGGATAAAAAGCTCCCTCAATTTTTGTGCAGCCATCGCAAAATTTGCAACCGCGAGGGAAACTGATCTGGAGTAGTCCGATAGAAGTATAATTACCTTAACCTCGTCGGAGTAAGATGCTATTGGTTCTAAAAGTGTTTTTAAGAATTTTTTTCTAGGTTGTTCGTAGAGAGGACAGTGTAGTAAATAGTGATCAATTTCGTCTACAGCAGTGCAGCCGTATGAACATTGGCGTAAAGCCAGAGGAATGCCTTTATACCTGCCATCTAGAAAGGCTGAGGGCATAGCTTGGAATTGGAGAGCTGTAAAAGCTCTTCTGATTTTAACTCTGTCTAGAGTATCAAGATAATTGGACATAAAGTGATTTAGTTTAAAACGTGGATACCAACGAGAGTAGGGGGCCATCATGATATTAGCTCGATCTTGGCTAGCATCGTTCTCGAAAATTAAGTTGCGAAGGGCTAATCTATTTAAATTCAGCACATCGGGCTGAGAGAGATCGTATTTTGCCAGTAACTTCAGACATTCGGAGGCCCAACCCCCGATTTGCATTTGTTCCAACCAGCATTGTTTCACCAAAGCTGAATCCTCCATTTTAAGGATTCTCTGCCAATATCTTAAATTGGCCAGATCAATACGAGCTGCAATCGATGGTAGTCCCATTTCAGCTCTTAAATGAGCTGCTGGCGTCCCCATTGGTAAACCTAATACTAGTCTCATAAATGCATTTTGAGTTGACTCTAGTTGGCTACCAGCTGAGAGGCCCCACAATTCTGAACCATACAAGAGCTTTGGTATTATTTTGGATTTGAGTATTTTAACCATAGGGAGAACTAATTGGCCTCCCTGCGAAAAATAAAACGTTCTGGTCAGGCCTAGGATTTGAGTTCCGGCTAGTGACATGGCTTTAATTTGCGCTGCCCAGGAGAGGCTGTTGGACAGGTGTATTCCAAGATACTTAAATGATGCGACCTGTTCAATTGGGGACCCATTTAACATCCAGATATTCTTAGCTTTAGAGAATTTGCCGCAAATCATAATCTTTGATTTTGTGTGGTTGATCTTTAATTTCTGTACTCGGCAATATTCATCTAATTTATTGAGCATTCGTTTAAGACCAATTTTATTCAAGGAGCACATGGCCACGTCGTCCGCATATAAAAGGATAGGAACCTTTTTATTGCCTACTGAAGGAGGAAAAAAGGAGGTCGAAGATACTGCCTCAACTAAGTCATTTATAAAGAAGTTAAATAAGAAGGGGGCCAATAGGCACCCTTGTTTGACTCCTTTGGATACTGGAATTTTATTTGATAGGGCGCCATTGATACCAAGTCGTACTTGAATGTTATTTGATTGATATAAAGCCCTAATCAGCCAGAGCAGTCTGCGGTCAATATTCGCTTGGGCTAACTTTTGCCATAAGAGGCCTCTGTCCACTGTATCGAATGCCGAAGAAAAATCGATAAATGCTATATATAGAGATGGCCAAATTTTTTTCTTTGTTTTTTTTAATAAATGATACTGGACAAAGGCCTGGTCAATTGTGTTCCGTTTTGTTCTAAAGCCTGCTTGTGCCTCATGTATAATTGAGTTTGCTTGCTCCCAGTCATTTAATTTATTTAGGAGGAAGCGACTATATACCTTTGCTGTCACGTCTAGAAGACTTATTGGACGATAGTTTGATGGATTAGTGGGGTCCCCTTTTTAAAAAATTGGCACCACTATACTTGTATGCCAACCCTTCGGGATGCATCCTGTATTGTTGATATTGGTAAAGAGGGCCGCAAGGAGGGGAGCCCACCAGGCTAGATCCTGAAGCAAGAAATCAAGAGGTAGCATATCCTCTCCAGGAGCTTTCCCAGTTTTCATGGAATGCACTAGCCTCTCAATCTCATCAGTGGTGATTTTAGGCCATAATGGGAGGTTTTCAAGCTCATTCGATATATCCACAGTTTGGGTGGAAAAGGAGCTACCAAAAATTAGACTAAAATGTGCTATCCATTCCTCTTGCATAATTGGGGGCAGAGCTGTATCGTTCTTTGGTTTGAACTCCCCCTGCAAAAGGCTCCAAAATTCTTTCTCGTGTCCCAATCGGGCAGCTTTATCCAGAGACCTCCAGTTTGCTTGATAAAAAGCAAGTTTTTTGGCTTTTAGAAGGGATTTATAAGCTCTCCTCTGAAGTGTGAGCTGTTGGAAAATATCAGTTCGGTTGTTAGCTCTGAAGATTTTAATTTGCCTAATTAGTTGTTTCTTTGACCTCCTGCACTCATCATCAAACCACGATTTGGGTTGAAATGTATCCGATGTCATAGTTATGGCTGTAATTCTAGGGCAAAGTTCATCAATTAATTGATCATAAATTCTAATGGAATTCTGAGAATTTGTTATGGCTAGCTTTTGTAAATAAGGAAATGGATATGTTAGTAGTACGGAATGGGCCTTGTTCCCAATCGTTTGTGTCCATTTGCGTCGTCTATACCTATGCATAGAATCTATAGCTGCAGTTTTTTTAAAGTTAGCACTATTTTTAGAGTAAGGTATTAGAGTTAGGCTTAGAGGGATATGATCACTTTCAGGTCTCGATAATATATTAAGATCTTTAACTCTATTTATTATGTTGTGTGTGCCTAAAAAGTAATCAACTAAACTGGCCCCTTGACTTGCTAGATAAGTAAATGATCCTTTGGATGTGTCTAAAGGAGAGCCATTTAGACAAATCAAATCAAATTTTTGGATTAATTGCAAAAATGCTATACCATGTTTGTTGATTACAGGATCCTGAACAGATCTATTCAATAATGGCAGATGCCCTGTGAGTTCGTAGGTTGAGTCATCATCCAGTGAATTATTTTTTCCCATCCTAGCATTAAAGTCCCCTCCTAAGAGGAGTTCATATGTTGGATATCTAGATAGAAGTTCTTCAAAAAATAGTTCCAAGTTTTGCCAAGGGGGATCCTGGGGTGCTGCATTATATGGAGAGATGTAGCTATTAACACAGATAAAGTTTGGCAAGCCAGGAATTTTCATTCCCAAGGCTAAAGATGTCTCCGGAGTCATCACTTTTAAATCTATTATTTGGGCCGGAAGCTGAGTATCTATTAATGTGGCCAAACCACCTCTTCCACGGCCTTTCAGAGCAATTTTAGTGGCAGGTTTTAGCCATGATTTATAGCCCTCGAACGCAAAGGAGTCCTCAGATGTAAGCCAAGTTTCTTGTAAGAGGATGATATCAAATGAGTGTAGAAACTGTAATAGGGCACTGTCAGCTGTCTTACTCTTCCATCCTGCAATATTCCAGGAGATTATTGATAAGGAGGAGTTCGTCCCTGAGATGTTTAACGTTTTAAATCCTTCTACACATCTAGTATTGTTAGTGGAACTCGGTAAGTTGACTGGTGAATTAAACTGAGGTCAAGGACATGGGGTGATAACATTGATTTCTGGGGTAAGTAAATAACTCTAAATGTATGAGTTGTCTTGCAGGGAGAAATGACTTCTTTCCTCCATGAGCTATTTGGGGATCCCAGTTCTTCAGGTTGCAACACACGCATCTCACGCATCTCAAGCCCAGAAGCTGGAGGTACTAGTTTCACTGTATTCAGGATTTCTTCTTGGGGCTTTGGGTTAGATAAAATCAATTTACTATCATAGGAAGAGTCCTCAATGCTTTTACTAATTGAAGATGTAAGGGAATGATCTATGTCCAATCTGTAAGAGGATTTAGTGGAATTAGTTTAAAAAGATGTGGGTCTTAATGATGCTTCATCATCATTTGACCCTGTACAACTTTGGGTCAAACAGTGAATAAGCTGGACTAATCTGTTTATAATACCTTTTTGCTCTATATTAGGTAAACGAGGATAAGTCTCCAAAAGAAAAAGTTCTTCAGGATTCATGTCCTCTTGTCCAAGAGACTGGTTGAGCAAATACGATAATCGGTCTTTGGGCTTTGAGTATTTTTGAGTAATCTGATTTATTATCCGAGTCTGAGAGACAAGTTTCTCATTTTTTGATTGTAGGGTGTGGTCATTAAAAATTGGGATAGGGGAGGCCTTATTTACGAAATAGCGTTGAATTAGATAGCCATAAAGAAAAAGGTCATTTCTGATTTTATAGATCTGATCAGCTATCTTGGGAGACTGAAAAGTAAATATAACCCGTTTTTCAAAAGCATGCGAATATAAATGAGTTACATGTTTTACATATCTCTGGCACATGATATGCGGGGTAAAGAAACTAAGACAAGAATTAAAGTGTTGTCTTATGTTTAAAGTTCGACTGTCATGTTGAGTTGAAAGTAATAAAGTAACTGCTAATTTGTCCCTCATTAATTGGAGATTCCAATTCATATCCATAGGAGCACTTTCATTCAAGGAACTAGTATGAGTTGAATTGTAAGAGTCTTGATCACAGTCTAAATTCTCCAAGATAGTAGCGGTTATGAGTGGAGCTTTTCCAGTAAGCGAGCAGGGCCTGTTCCGTAGATTGAGGCTTGATTTTTTAATTGATTTCTTTCCCCCCCCCAACACTTGACGGAGATTGAAGCTTATTATTTGAAACATCCAATATCTTGAATAAAGGTTTAAAATTCATTCTCTGTTTATTTTTAGGTCTGGTGTTTTTTAAATTCTTCGATTTTTTTGTCATTTTATTTGCACTCCGAGTAATCCGTCTGGAAGTCATTGTGCTCTTATCTATTAAGGCAGGCTTCTTATTTGTGCTGTCTTGAGTAGCTAAATTGTAATCCACGTTGTTGAGGGGATTTAGCAATTCTATATTTCTTGAGCTTATAGACTTGATCAAGGTAGTTAGGAGGTTATTCGTCTCGGCGATGAAAGTTTTAATTAAGTTCAAATTATCTGTAACCGCCATTCCCCAACCAAGGGATAAAAGATTTAAATAATTCTTTATCTTCAGGGGGGAGGAATTGTTTGAGGGCTGATTCTCCGAAGAGGATAAGTGGTCCTCTTGTAATTCATCTATAGAGTCAACCATGATTAGTTCTGAGAGAATATCTTCTTCCTTAGAGGGTGATAAATAATTAAACCCTGCATCCTGAAGTTCTGTAGCTAGGTTTTTTACTTGTAAGTCCTCTTTAATTGGATTGATTGGTAATTGCTGGTCTAAAGTCCAATCGTGTTGAACTGTTGTTTCTGGATTGTCCTTTAATTCATTTAGTGTTGATGACAAAAGTATGCTGGAATCCAAATTCGAGGAAAAGAATTGGGTTATCTTTGCTTGTATTGTTCCAGGAATGCCCAAATCTTCCCTATGGGAAATCCCCAGCTCTCGGCATTTTTTCCTTGTAAGCATCGTTAGAGAGAAAGAGCTCAGTTTAAATGGCGTCCGTAGCTGAGCTTTATTATTAAGGTTTCAAACAAATAATGTAATAAAAAGATTTTCCTTTAGTTCTCTATTTAGCTGGAGCCGAAACTGAGTCCTTATGTTTATTTCGGCTTTAGAGTATGGCCCTACAATGGGAGTTCAGGATTTTCACTGCTTATTATCTTTCCTGCTGTTTATTATCTTAATTACTACAGCTTCAAAGCGGAAGGCTTTACTCTACGCTTTTTTCAAATAGACCTAGGTGCCAAGTCTTTTCCTTTCAAACAAGACTTGGCTGTATTCCTAGTCATAATCAGTTAGAGTTAAAAGTTATAAATGATAATAAACATTGGAGCAGAAATAGCCCACGTCTCACCAAGACCGGAACAGGAAGTCTCTACAAATGTTTATTGGAATCTTGTAAAGCAGAACTTTGGGAGCTCAGAGAGGAATGGAATAAGGAGTTAAGAATGCGCTATACAACCCAAACAATGGGGAATTGATTTAGAATCTATACAGAGTGTTTCATTAAATGTAAAAACTGAGAGCAATTCAGCAAAAATTGATGTTTTGGGTATATTGGACTTCACAATGACTTTATAGAAAGGCATTCTCTAATTCAATAGATGCTAGAGGTGTAATGGTGGAAATGCCTCATTGAGGTACACGATGTGTGCATATCCAGTGATATTTTCTTTCTGGTCTTGTTGTCTGTATCAATTTCATATTGGCAAAATTCTTCATATTTGCAGATGTTAATATACTTTAAAATTATATTCTTGTGGTATGGAGATTAATGTCAGGACAACAAAAATGGATTTTGCAAGCCCTTGTGATCGCTAGGAAGCTTATACTTGGAGCCTGGAAGGATATATACTCACCATCTATTATGCAATGGTCTGAAGACTTAATGCTCTTGCTACATTTGAACACACTTTTTATAAGTATTAACTTCACTAGGATAATTATTCAGACATTTGGATGGCATATGTTGAGCTATATATGTAAACCAAGATGGATGTATTGATGGTTGTTCCAGGAATGTGAGCTGACAGGGGGGGTTCCTGTTTCTCTCTCTGTCTTCTCCCCACACCCTTTGTTTTTTTCTTTAATAAATTTGCAATTAAAAGTCAGTAAAAAATACAGCTAGACCGCACATTAAGATTAGAACTTGAATCTGAAAATAAAGCTAATTATCTTGATGAACTTCACACAGAGGCCTAAAACAAGACTCAACAGTTCTATAATTTTTTCTCAACTGCCCCAGAGTCCATACTTCTCTCTCTTTTCCAAAGTTCTACAGTACTTGGCTTTTACTTGCAGAAACAGTGATATGTTAATGAACAATAAAGACAGATTGCAAAATTTACATAAGATTAAGGCAGGTTCAGGTTACGTTTCACACTCTTCCTCCCCCTCCCCCGAAAAATGTATTTCATCTATGCATATCACATGTGATAATATACTGGAATTGTATAGTTATATGTCAATAACTGTGGATAACACCAAAGTCCCATTCGTCCCATAGCTGAAGGAAGGCAGTGGTGGGTGGGTGTCCCAAGCTGATCATATGTCAGCAGCTCTGGTGCCCATCTCTGTCTAGCTGGGTGACCTGCAACATTCTGATGACTTAAAAAAAAAAAAAACCTATGTTCACCTTCTTTACTACATTCAAGCTGGCCTGAGCAGAGGGGAGCAGGTGTGGCAAAAAAATTTGGGGGGGTGGACTTCTGAAGGGCTCAGACTTCTGGGGGCCGGGACCATGAAAAAAGAAACAATATATTACAAAATAAATGTTGATATCTCAAGAAATCAGAGACTGGCTATAATGCTTCTTGCTAAATCACAGAATATCCATGTCTTTATGAACCAATATTTATTAACGTGATTCAGACATGGCCAAGCCCAAGATACACCTTGAGATAAGAACTACTAGGCCCCAGTTCACAGAACTGTATTAACATTACTGCACTTTAGTAATGTAGCAGTAGTAAAATGTTAAATTTATTTGTTTTCACTTGGGTTTGTGAATGGTGTTATTTCTAATAACCCGATTAGAAATTATTATAGCATTCTGATACATGTTTTTCATTTATTTTGAATGTTTCTTGCCCTAAGTTAAACCTAAGTCACTTTAAAAACTTGTTCAAAGGAAGTAGTAACATTTGGTTTGTAGGAAGATTTAGGGAGGGGAGCTGATCATGCATCTTGCCCTGGGCCCAATGCCAGCTCTCAGCAGCCCTGCATTCAGGTTAATCAGTTAAATCCACACCTGCTCCACTTTGATCAAGTGGGTCTATGTGGCAGAGCCATGCTGGCTGTCACATCCAGAATACCCTCACTTTGATCAGGAGGAGAAAAGTCCTGTGCAACATGATCAAGTGTGCCATCTACAAAGTGTTCTGGTAGGTGAGCATAACATAAGTAATCTGAGCATTCATCATCTGAAGTGACTGAGTCAGTGTCAGACTCACCAGAGTAAGGATATGTAGCACTCTTGTCATGTCATATAGACCTGGAGAGGACTGGATTGTGAGCCTGCATTTGCTGCTTGTTGTGGGACAGGTGTCTGATTCAAATAAGACACCATATGTGGTTTGCTTATCATTCAAATAAGACTGCATTCCGATTCAGATATTGTCACTCTGTGGTCCAGTAAGAACAGAATGGAGCAGTATGTTTTGTATGAGACCAAAGTCTGACTCTTTTGAGGTTGGTTTGTTTTTGTCTCAGAGGTGTCTTTTTGGCACCTTGACCTGCTTTTGTTCATTATAAGTGCAGTTCAGTTGCATCTTTTTCCTGGTATTAGGATCTCAATACATGCCCTACTAAACGTTGCTCAAGATAGAAGATTGGGCTGAGTAAAGGGCAGTATACAAGACTTACATTGCTCTCTGAGGGCCCCTGCTGGTTGTTGGTGGTAATGCTACTCACTTCAGTGGCAGTCGAAACTGGTGGGAAAAGTTACTGCTGTGTTTGGGGTGGCTCCCAGTCTTGAGTCAGCTCAGTGGCTTCTCTCTCAGAGCCCAAACCTGCCATTTTCTCAGTCTGATGAGCTGCAGGACACTGCTCCATTAAGGCAGCTGATGCCTTGGAGCCATATCCTATGATCGGGCATAGCTGTGCCATTTGTGACTGCAAGGAGGGTGAGAGACTGCAACCTCATGGTCCGGTTCCACTGACCTTGCTTTCCCCATCCAGCCAATAGCCGGGCGGGAGAAGTGCTCAAGATTGCAGAAAGACACAAGAAGGGGGGAAGCCAAGCGGAGAGAGTAAAAGGGGCCTTTTTTGAGAGAGAGAGAGAGAGAGAGAGAGAGAGGGAGAGAGGCAGGCACAGGAAGGAATCACCAAACAGCAAAGAGAGAACAGACTCTGAAAAGGACAGAGAGGGATGTCTGCTAGGCTACACAGGAAAATGAGAACTGAAGAGGCTTCTGGAAGGGGAGGAGACAGCATGCAAATTTCCAATAGAATTTTCCTGTCTAGGCTAGTAGGAGGAGAAGTAACCCTCTGTGATGGCTCCAGAATCCATCATGAATGTAGTGTTTATGAATGGCCTCCTCCTTGGTTGCAGCATTGATCTCTTACTTTCAGTAGTGTGGACAACCCCTTGTCCTCTAACTCTCTTTGCTCAGTGCTATTCAAATGGTGTACTATGTTGTTGTTGTCGTTATGTGCCTTCAAGTCAATTACGACTTATGGTGACCCTATGAATCAGCGACCTCCAAGAGCATCTGTCATGAACCACCCTGTTCAGATCTTGTAAGTTCAGGTCTGTGGCTTCCTTGATGGAATCAATCCATCTCTTGTTTGGCCTTCCTCTTTTTCTACTCCCTGCTGTTTTCCCCAGCATTATTGTCTTTTCTAGTGAATCATGTCTTCTCATGATGTGTCCAAAGTATGATAACCTCAGTTTCATCATTTTAGCTTCTAGTGGCAGTTCTGGTTTAATTTGTTCTAACACCCAATCATTTGTCTTTTTCGTAGTCCATGGTATGCGCAAAGCTCTCCTCCAACACCACATTTCAGATGAGTTGATTTTTCTCTTATCAGCCTTTTTCACTGTCCACCTTTCACATCCATACATAGAGATTGGGAATACCATGGCCTGAATAATCCTGACTTTGGTGTTCAGTGATACATCTTTGCATTTGAGGACCTTTTCTAGTTCTCTTACAGCTGCCCTACCCAGTCCTAGCCTTCTTCTGATTTCTTGACTATCATCTCCATTTTGATGAATGACTGTGCCAAGGTATTGATAATCCTTGACAGGTTCAATGTCCTCATTGTCAACTTTAAAGTTACATAAAACTTCTGTTGTCATTACTATAGTCTTTTTGACGTTCAGCTGTAGTCCTGCTTTTGTGCTTTCCTCTTTAACTTTCATCAGCATTTGTTTCAAATCATTACTGGTTTCTGCTAGTAGTATGGTATCGTCTGCATATCTTAAATTATTGATGTTTCTCCCTCCAATTTTCACACGTCCTTCATCTTGGTCCAATCCCACTTTCCGTATGATATGTTCTGCGTACAGATTAAACAAATAGGGTGATAAAATACACCCCTGCCTCACACCCTTTCTGATGGGGAACCAATTGGTTTCTCCATATTCTGTCCTTACAGTAGCCTCTTGTCCAGAGTATAGGTTGTGTATCAGGACAATCAGATGCTGTGGCACCCCCATTTCTTTTAAAGCATTCCATAGTTTTTCATGATCTACACAGTCAAAGACTTTGCTGTAGTCTATAAAGCACAGGGTGATTTTCTTCTGAAATTCCTTGCTACGTTCCATTATCCAACGTATGTTTGCAATATGATCTCTGGTGCCTCTTCCCTTTCTAAATCCAGCTTGGACGTCTGGCATTTCTCGCTCCATATATGGTAAGAGCCTTTGTTGTAGAATCTTGAGCATTACTTTACTTGCATGGGATATTAAGGCAATAGTTCGAGAATTACTGCATTCTCTGGGATCCCCTTTCTTTCGAAGTGGGATATATATTGAATGCTTCCAGTCTGTGGGCCATTGTTTAGTTTTCCATATTTCTTGACAAATTTTTGTCAAACTTTGGACTGATTCCGTCTCAGTAGCTTGTAGCAACTCTATTGGTATGCCATCTATTCCTGGTGATTTGTTTCTTCCAAGCATTTTAAGTGCAGCTTTCACCTCACATTCTAAAATTTCTGGTTCTTCCTCATATGGTTCCTCCATGAATGAATCTGTCATCCTGTCATCTCTTTTACAGAGTTCTTCAGTGTATTGCTTCCATCTTCCTTTTATTTCATCTCGGTCATTCAGTGTGTTCCCCTGTTGATTATTCAACATCCCTACTCGTGGTTTAAATTTCCCTTTCATTTCTCTAATCTTTTGGAATAGGGCGCTTGTTCTTCCCATTTTGTTGTCCTTTTCTATTTCTATACGATAACTATTGTAATAGTTTTTTTTGTCCCTACGTACTAGTCGTTGTATAGTTGCATTTAGGGTTCTGACCGTGTTTTTATCTCCTTTTGCTTCTGCTTTCCTTCTCTCTTTAACCATTTTAAGAGTTTCTTCAGTCATCCATTAAGGTCTTTCTCTCTTTTTAACTAGAGGTATTGTCTTTTTGCATTCTTCCCTGATAATGTCCCTGACTTCAATCCATAGTTCTTCTGGTTCTCTGTCAACTAAGTTTAAAGCCTCAAACCTGCTCCTTATTTGATCTTTATATTCTTCTGGGATGTTATTTAAATTGTATTTTGGCATTATGAGTGCTTTGTTGTTGTTCTTTAGCTTTACTCTGATTTTCGATACAATCAGTTTATGATCTGTACTGCAGTCTGCTCCTGGTCTTGTTTTCGCAGAAAGTATGGAACTTCTCCATCTTCTGCTACTGATTATATAATCAATTTGATTCCTATACTGACCATCTGGTGATGTCCACATGTACAGTCGTCTTTTTCGTTGCTCAAAAAATGTGTTGGCAAGAAACAAATTATTGGCTTCACGGAATTCAATAAGTCTTTCTACTGCTTCATTTCTGTCACCTAAGCCCCATTTCCCCACAATTCCTAATTCTTCTCTGTTCCCTACTTTTGCATTCCCGTCCCCCATGATTGTAATCATATCTTGTTTTGGTGTGTGGTCAATTTCCTCCTGTACTTCTGCCTAAAGTCTCTCCAATTCTTCTTCTTCTGCGTTTGATGTTGGAGCGTAGACTTGGATGATGGTTATGTTAATAGGTTTCCCATTTAATCTCATTGATATCACTCGCTCAGACCTTGTGTTGTAGCTCTTAATTGCTTTTGCTACATCACTTCTCACTATTAAAGCAACTCTGTTTCTTCTTGATTTCTCATTTCCTGCATAAAATGTTTTGTAGTTGCCTGATTGAAAATGTCCCACTCCAGTCCATTTTAATTCACTCATGCCAAGTATTGTAATGTTGACACACTCCATTTCTTGCCTGACAATTTCTAACTTTCCCTGGTTCATGCTTGTCACATTCCATGTTCCTATTGTGTGGGTTGTACTTCGGACTCTCCTTTCGCATCTGAGCACATCAGCCTTTGGGCTTCCTTTCGGCTTTGACCCAGCTGCGTCATTAGTCACAGAGCTACTTATACTTGTCCTTTGTTCTTCCCCAGTAGCTCGGTGAGTGCCTTCTGACCTGGGGTCTCATCTTCCAGCACTATCTCGTGTTGCATTTTGGATACTCTGTTCATAGGGTTTTCGTGGTAAGAGGTATTCAGAGGTGGTTTACCATTGCCTTCTTCTGAGTTTGGATGCATCTTAGTCTGGTGTCTCAGCTTTGACCATGCTGCCATGGGTGCCCCTGCTAGGAGTCTAGCCTCTTGGTCTAGACTCCTGACGGCATTGCTGTCAGCTTCTTCAGCACTCTCAAACCCCCTCACCATGTTAACGTGTGCATCCTAAAGGGGGGTGTACTATATTCCTACACAAAGCAAAGTGACTCATAGTGACTCATCTATTTCCTGAAATTCCTAAAGGATCACACACCTCCTTTGGCTGCTCTTCATGAGGCTGATATAAGAATCTTTCCACCTCCATGAGCAGGTTCTTAACTCACTATTATTAGCCATAATGTTTCTGCTCTGTCCTTAGAAAGGCCCCTTTTTCTGTTAGTAGTTGTTGTTTAACCTTCTGGGAATGTTTGGAAAAAGCTGCTTCCTCTACAGCTTGGTAGATTCATCTCTTTCAGAGGGTAAGGGATTCTCAGTCAACCCCTCATGCCTGGCTTGCCAAATATTCCACTCCAGCCAAGGGAGATGTGAACAAATTAACTTTATTTTCTTTCAGAACTATTTCTGCAGTTTAACAGACACCTAAAGCAGGATCCAACAGTTACAGAACTCCTCAACTGCCCCCAAAGTCCACACTTCCCTCTCTACTTGGTTTTTACTTAAAGGGGCAGTAGTATATTAACTATCAATAAAGACAAAACTTAAGACAGCTGTAAATTTATATATAGATTAAGGCAGGCTCTGATTACCTTTCACATCAGCCTCACAGACCACACCTCCTCGCAGATGCCTCAATTGTCCACACCTGTAAAGAGACTGTGCTTTATTTTGCTTTTCAAAAAAAGTCAGATTGGTTGAGGTCTCAGAAGAGATGGAAAAACCATGGATAAAACACAAGAGAACAAATATTTAATAACATGTCATGTAGATTCCCTGCAAAAAGTGTCCAAACAAAGTATGGCTATTCCACAGTAAACACTTAATCTAGATGCACCTGAAATCACCTCAAATTTCAGTTTGGAGGGTGCAAAGTAGGGTTGCCAGGGTCAGGGCCTGAGACTGATCCTGTATCTTTAGGAGAAGAGAAAGTCAGCCAAGTGCAGGTGTTCTTGCAACAATGTAATGGAAAAAACTACAAGGTGGAATTCTCCCTTCCCCCGGCACAACTTTTAAAGATACAGAAGACCTCTTGGTTGCCAGGCCTAGCCTCCAAGAGGTTGCAAGAACACCTGCACTTGGCTGACTTTCTTTTCTCTTAAAGATACAGGATCAATCTCAGGCCCTGAACCTGGCAACCCTAGTGCAAATACATTCTGGAGAGCAGAAGAGTCCTTTCAAGGCTCAAAGATCTGCTCTGGGATATAGTCAAGATGAAAACTGCAATATTAGAAAGTTCTTTGACCACAGTGGTACTTTCTTTTAAGTACACATTTAGGACTGTGCTGCAACTTGCAAGAAAGAGCAATATACTGAAAGAGCATTTGGTTGGGGTTGTAAATGAATTCTTTGCATCTGTCTTCACAGTGGAAGATATAGGGCAGATCCCTGAACCTGAACTAACATTTGCAGGAAGGGATTCTGAGGAACTGAGACAAATAGTGGTAACGAGAGAGGAAGTTCTAGGCTTAATGGACAATATAAAAACTGACAGATCACCAGGCCCGGATGGCATCCACCTGAGAGTTCTCAAAGAACTCAAATGTGAAATTGCTGATCTGCTAACTAAAATATGTAACTTGTCCCTCAGGTCCTCCTCCGTGCCTGAGGACTGGAAAGTGGCAAATGTAATGTCAATATTCAAAAAGGGATCCAGAGGTGATCCCGGAAATTACAGGCCAGTTAGCTTAACTTCTGTCCCTGGAAAACTGGTAGAAAGTATTATTAAAGCTAGATTAACTAAGCACATAGAAGAACAAGCTTTGCTGTCTCAGTAACCTATTAGAATTCTTTGAGAGTGTCAACAAGCATATAGATAGAGGTGATCCAGTGGACATAGTGTACTTAGACTTTCAAAAAGCATTTGACAAGGTACCTCACCAAAGACTTCTGAGGAAGCTTAGCACTCATGGAATAAGAGGAGAGGTCCTCTTGTGGATAAGGAATTGGCTAAGAAGCAGAAAGCAGAGAGTAGGAATAAATGGACAGTTCTCCCAATGCAGGGCTGTAGAAAGTGGAGTCCCTCAAGGATCGGTATTGGGACCTGTACTTTTCAACTTGTTCATTAATGACCTAGAATTAGGAGTGAGCAGTGAAGTGGCCAAGTTTTCTGACGACACTAAATTGTTCAGGGTTGTTAAAACAAAAAGGGATTGCGAAGAGCTCCAAAAAGATCTCTCCAAACTGAGTGAATGGGCGGAAAAATGGCAAATGCAATTCAATATAAACAAGTGTAAAAATATTCATATTGGAGGAAAAAATCTGAATTTCACACATACACTCATGGGGTCTGAACTGGCGGTGACCGACCAGGAGAGAGACCTCGGGGTTGTAGTGGACAGCACAATGAAAATGTTGACCCAGTGTGTGGTAGCTGTGAAAAAGGCAAATTCCATGCTAGCAATAATTAGGAAAGGTATTGAAAATAAAACAGCCGATATCATAATGCCGTTGTATAAATCTATGGTGCGGCCACATTTGGAATACTGTGTACAGTTCTGGTCGCCTCATCTCAAAAAGGATATTATAGAGTTGGAAAAGATTCAGAGGAGGGCAACCAGAATGATCAAGGGGATGGAGCGACTCCCTTACGAGGAAAGGTTGCAGCATTTGGGGCTTTTTAGTTTAGAGAAAAGGCGGGTCAGAGGAGACATGATAGAAGTGTATAAAATTATGCATGGCATTGAGAAAGTGGATAGAGAAAAGTTCTTCTCCCTCTCTCATAATACTAGAACTCGTGGACATTCAAAGAAGCTGAATGTTGGAAGATTCAGGACAGACAAAAGGAAGTACTTCTTTACTCAGCGCATAGTTAAACTATGGAATTTGCTCCCACAAGATGCAGTAATGGCCACCAGCTTGGATGGCTTTAAAAGAAGATTAGACAAATTCATGGAGGACAGGGCTATCAATGGCTACTAGCCATGATGGCTGTGCTCTGCCACCCTAGTCAGAGGCAGCATGCTTCTGAAAACCAGTTGCCGGAAGCCTCAGGAGGGGAGAGTGTTCTTGCACTCGGGTCCTGCTTGCGGGCTTCCCCCAGGCACCTGGTTGGCCACTGTGAGAACAGGATGCTGGACTAGATGGGCCACTGGCCTGATCCAGCAGGCTCTTCTTATGTTCTTATGTTCTTATATACCAGCCTTTCCCAACTAGTGGGCCACCAGATATTGTTGGACCACAATTCCCATCTGTCCTGACCATTGGCAATGCTGGCTGAGGCTGATGGGAATTGTGGTCCAACAACATCTGGTGGCCCACTAGTTGGGAAATGCTGTTCTATACCTATTAATTAGAAAGACATGTGTACTTGGAGAATAAAGATATATAATCTGAAATGAATGTATGTACACACGACTGCCCAGCACCCTCTTTACAACAACACCCCCAAGTTGAATATTCTGATACAGCAACCTATCCCAAAATCCCAGATATTCTGTCAATGACTCACTATGGTTATTCACTGCTGAGGCAAAGGCATTCTGTATGTGTCCAGAGGCACTCCCTTTTGTTATTTATTCCATTTGATCCATTGCTGACTGCTAGCATTAAAAATGAGTTCCAGGTCTCATGAGCTCTTGCTCTGGTGTGATCCATGTCTCAGAATTATGCTGCATCCAGTGGAGACTGGTGGCTCCGATGTCAGTGGGAAAGTGAATCTACTCCTGATTTTAGTCCAAACTTTTAAGGAGCTGTCCAAGGTGCTTTCTGGGACAAAAACCTGGAGCAGATTCACTGCCCCACTAACACCGGAGCCACCAGTCTCCATTGGCTCCATTGGTTCAGCCCAGAGGATCAGACTAAAGTAGAAACAGCTAGAAGTGCCTTGTTCAAACCACACTTGTAATGAGGTAGAAGAGAGTATTGACCATACTTGCTCTTAATGATAAGGCAAGAATGGGGAACCTCAAGCCTGGGGAAGGAATGTGGTCCTCCAGGTCTTTCTGTCTGGCCCTTAGGATTGTCTCCAGGCCATACCCCCTCTCCCCAGGCTACCACCCACCTTACTGGCCTTGCTTTGCACCCCAAATACTTTTGCTTGGCAGGAATGTGTACTTGAACTCTGATCATGCCTATTGCTTGTCTAGATGAGAAGGGTGTGTAAGTGCATGCAGAAACTTACTGTACAAAGGTAACGTTTACATTTCTTGTCCCACCCACCACTGGTATATGGACCTCAAAGATTGCCCAGAAGAGAATGTGTCCATAAAAGGTTTCCTACTCCTGCCATAAGGAGTCCATAAGTAGAGGATGCCATTATGTGTAGATTTACTTGTAAGGAAAACTGCAAAAAAATTTACACATTCAGGTTTTCTATTTTACATCTGCTCCTTTTAATTCTAACTTACAAAGGCCTCTAGAAACTCTCATTTTCTCCTTCTTTTTAATAGCAATAATAACATCACTAAACTCAGCCACATGAAACTGCATAACACTTGACCAGCTCTTCTGATGCCTTAAGCACAGGAAGCCTACGCAAGTGCCTCCACCGTGAAGGATCAAATACCTCTGTAGCTCTTTGAAAACATCACCTTCACATAAGCTGAAAGCAAAAATATGAAAAATAACTCCGGGAATCCCACGGCTTTTTGTGAAGAGCAGATTTTCAGCGTCGGTCATGCTGACTCATATTAAGCACGGCAATGTGGAGCTGGTAAGACACTTTTATAATTGCCACAAGAGCAGTGATGATACTTCCCATTACCACCCCAGGGACTGTACTAGTGTGACCTCTAGAATGAAGATAAACTTTACAACCTGAATATAAAGCCAATATCTCTATTAGTGTGCAATGTCAGACTCTCTTATACTCCGTGCTTGAAACACTGCAGAATTCTTGGGGATTATGTGCTTTCACTGATCTCTCAAGTATTTTATGATGGGGGTGGGGAATCTGTTCTGTCTCACTGTTCCCAGCCTTATATTTTATTATGTCTAGACTATTCCACAGTAGGAAACACCAGGACTTCATTTGAGGCAAGACCCACGTGGCAAGATCCAGATTCTGTTTTCAGTGTCATAATTTAGTACTGGAACATGTGATGTATTTGTGAAGAGAGTGCTTTTGAGCATCCTTCCTTTTCTGCTGAGGACAGTTCACACATGGCCCCAGTATGTGAGTTTTTACCCATGATAGATTTGGGAGTAAATCTCAGGCTCATGGGCCCCTCTTCAACAAGGCATGGACTTTACAGGGTAGACTAGAACCTACATGCATACACTCCTGACATGATCCGATCTCATCATGTCTGCTCCAACCAGAGCTTGGAAGATTATTTGCGACCCAGGGGTGAAATAAGACGCAGACACAATATGATGGGTTAAACAATGGGCCACTTTATTAAACCAAATTCATATTATGATGATGAACCTGCAAAGGGGAACATAAGTGCGGGATTCAACTGGTGAGTCAGGCAATAATAATAATAATAATAATAAATTTATTTTCTTCGTCGCCTATCTGGCCAATGGCCACTCTAGGAGACTTACAAAATTATTAAAATACAATTAATAAAATACAGTAATACAATAAAAACAATAGATCTACAACAACAATATTAAAACTGGGTAGGAGGCATTACAATTACATCGATTAACCCTCCCCGGATACCCCGAAGGCCTGATGAAAAAGCCAGGTCTTTAAGGCTTTCCGAAATACATTTAGGGAAGAGGCATGCCGGAGATCTTGTGGGAGGGAGTTCCAAAGAGTGGGGGCCGCCACTGAGAATGCCCTCTCTCTTGTACCCGCCAATCTGGCTGTTTTTGTTGGCGGGATTGAGAGAAGGCCCTGTGTGGCCGATCTTGTCGGGCGGCATAATTGGTGGCATTGAAGGCGCTCTGTGAGATAAACTGGGCCGAAACCGTATAGGGATTTAAAGGTCAATACCAACACCTTGAATTGGGCTCGGAAAACAACTGGAAGCCAGTGTAGGTCAAACAACACTGGTGTGATGTGATCTTGGCGGCGACTATTCGTAAGTAGTCGAGCCGCCGCATTTTGTATCAGTTGTAATTTCCGTACCGTTTTCAAGGGTAACCCCACGTAGAGCGCATTACAGTAGTCCAAACGAGAGGTGATCAGGGCATGTACCACCAGTGGGAGCTGATGGACAGGAAGGTAAAGCCTGCTTGCAGCTATTCGGGTGACCCAAACCCCTGTCGGGCAAAGGGGTGCAATCTGTCAACCCCTTGCCCTGACCACACTCCAATTGTGCGTAGGGAGGCCAACCTGCGTCACCGCCCCCCGGTTCCCTGAAACTCCCGGTGGATGAGACCTGTTGGCCCCAAAGGCGACCCGTATCCTGCCCTCGGGCCGTAAAACCCGGAGCTGCAGGCCTCCGGAACCGCCTATCACCTCCAAAGGTGCCTAAAGGTGTCACCTAGCTGCCCTTCACCTTCAACCTTTCCCGCACTTCCTCGCCACAGAAAGGGGACAAACCTCTGTTTAGTCACCCTTTACCCCACATTCAAACAAGATGTCCTTCAAGCCCCTCTGCAGGTCTTCTAAGAGGATATCATAACCTACATCGGTCATATGAACACCATCTGACCGATATAGCTCAACCTTACTGCGCCTTATCTCTGGATGGTGAATGACAAAACCACCAGAGTCTGATAGAGCGAGACGGAGCTGCCTATTTACTTTTTTGCGGGTCCTATTTATCCCCCTAGGGTCACCCATACAATTCCATTGTCTACGGGGTAAAATGTCGGACCAAATCAAGTGTACCCCCGGCCAACGCTGCATAATGGCCCGGAAGTCAGCAGTCGCCTGTTCAATAAGGGCTCTACCCTTCAACATGCCAAGGTCATTCCCACCCAGGTGAATGACCAAAAACTGTGGCGCATTCTGAACTATTGCCGTCTGGAAGAGCGCTGGAAGGAGCCCGTCCCAGCGCATCCCACGGTGGCCCAGCCATTGCACAGTAGCCCACCGGCTAAGCCCAAGCTGCGTGCCCAAACGTGACTTCGCCACCCTGCGGCCTCCCAAAAGACCATACTATGGCCACAGAGGAGGATGTGCACTCTTTCGTCTCCCTTCCAGCGGCCTGTCAAAACAAACAATGGAAACTCATAACAGTGACAGAAACAAGTCACAAACTGGTTTTTGGAACCCCTCGAAAAGGCAGAATATAAGACCTATAGTCTGTAGAACGCCATCTGCCCAGGGACTGTAACTGGCCTTGGGAAAAAACCCAAGCAGGCAGCCGTAGACGCTGCGCCAATACGGAAAGAATGTGTCCCAAACGTGTTGGGATCGAGTCCCATATGCCCAAGGGCTAACCTAGTAACCGCCCAAAACTGAAATCTAGAAAGGGGGAGGCCATCCTTATGTACAAATAAGTATCCAGGCTGTTGTCCACGGACTGTTAAGAACTTGGTTAATGCGGCTACAGGGCAAATTTCGTGCAGCTGTGAAGGGGAAAGCGCCACCATACGTCCCCTCCTGCGCTGATCAGTATTTGACCAGCGCAGCTGGAGGGTAGCCTGTCCCTCCCTCCAACTAAAGTCAGACAGCAAAAGGGCACGGGAGGATAGGTCAGTCCTGGACCCCACCAGCACCTCACTGATCCTAAAAGCTCCGAAGAACAGTGTAAGTGCGGCCGCATGAAAAAGCAGGGCCTCAAAAGACGATTAACATAAACGTTCAAATTGGGACAAGAGCCCTAGCAAAAGTTCTGGGTGAATAGGGGAGCAAGGATCAGAAGTGGCGGGGTGTTCCCTTGCCCAGCCTTCCAACATCTTACGAAGTCGGAAGTCATCAGAAAAGTCCCGCAAACCTCGGGACTTGGCCAAAAAGGATAGGCCAGAGAGCTTACCTCAAATAGTCTTAATGGCAAGGCCCTTCCTCCTGCCTTCCACGCAAAACTCTATGAGGTGTTCCACTGGGATGGGCCACTGCTGTACGTAACCCCTTTCTACCCTGAAAGCCAATAGCTCCCTACCTGCTCTCTGGTAGCTGGCCATAGTATTGTGCGCAATGGACAGGCTTATCGCTCTCTCCGACTCAAGTTGCTAATCTCCCACAGATCTGGCGGGACCACGTCCAGCTGAGCCTTGGCCCACGGCGCCAGGTGGCGAAATCTCTCAATCTGGTTCCATGACAGAGCACTGGCAAAGAGCCAATCTTGATATCCAGAAAGGTGAACACTGGGACAGGATCCTCCATATTCCCAGTTTTCAAGGGAACCCCCCAGTTACATATCCATACTATAAGCTGTGACCTCAGGTGCTAACATGCACCCCAAAATCTGCCCTACCGATGAATAGCCCATCATACAGATAGTGCCCCACTGTTTCTGAGTCCACTTGTCTCCTGACTGCCCCCTACCAGAAGGATCTGAAGCACTCCATGCGAGAAATATAGCAGTCCATAGGCAATGCTCTGCCAACTGTGCACACCATGTTAAATGAAGCATAGAGCACCGTTCCTAGACTATCAGGTATGAACCCGTTACTGCCTGACCCCTTAAATAAGACTGGTTGTGAATCAGGCGTAATTTGCCCACTGCCTTTTAAGGCCCTACCCGACTGGGGTGGCCAGGAAGGGGCCAAGAACTCTGCCCAACTGTACATCTTGACACTCTGTCCCTGGCAATTACCGCCATAACTAAAACAGATTGAAGATTGTAGGCCATGAAGGCCAGCTGGGAGTTGGAGGCCATGACTGCCCCTCCCAGAAGGAGCTGAAGCACTCCATGTGAGAAATATAGCAGTCCATAGATAATGCTCTGCCACATAAAAATGCATAAGGCATCTCTATCATAGGCGTACACCATGTTGAATGAAGTGCAGCGCACTATCCCAGACTACCCAGTATAAACCCATCACTGCCTGACCCCTTAAACAGGACTGGTGGTGAATCAGGTGTAATATGCCCTCTGCATCCTAGGGCCATAACTACGACAGATTTAAGACTGTATGCCCTGAAGGCCAGCCGGTAGTTGGAATCTGGGATCAGGAAACCAAAAGAAAAACACCATAACACAGACAAACCTCCCTTTAAACCGGGTAGCCAGTAAGCGAAGTTCATAGTACCTCAAGTCTAACTGGGGAGGGGCACATGTCCCTGAGCAGCTTAAGCTGGAGGCTTCCTCTTACCCCCCCTAAAGGCCTCCGGCCTAATATCTCACTGCTGTGCATATCCTTCTGCAAAGAAAGGAAGTAAATCATTTATGAGTAAGTACACTTTACCAACTACTATTCCATGGCAGCTAATCCAGTTCCCCTAAAGCACAGAGACTGAGGATATGCTGCTGTCACCAATATTTGGACCCACTGCAGCTTTCTCCAAACAACCATAATAATAAATGTTCAAATGCAAAATGTGCATGCTACATTGATTTCAAGTAACTGATATCAAAATAGAAGTGCCAATATAAAAGTTGCATGCTATATATGACTGCAGGTAAATGATATCAGAAATCCTAACAAAGAAGGTTGTTTTTTTGTCGTTGTTGTTGTTGTTACAAAATCATCAGGAAAGGGTAAAGAGTCTGCCTGGAACTTAAAAGGCAGCCTCTATGTCAACAGGAATCTAAAATCCTGTCAAGGCAGCCCCTGCTTTAGTAAAGTCTAAGATCCTGGAATTAGGATAAGAGCCTTATAAGCAGTCTGGCTTTCCTTGTTATTCCTATCCTCCCATCAAGCCACATTATAATCTGCTAGACCTTCAATTCCATGCAGAAGTTTGCATGTCCTTCTTTAATACAACAAATGCCATATGCTTTGTTTTTGATACGAGACTAAATTCAAATAAATGCAACTTCTGTCTCAGAGGTAACAATTAGCGTGGCACTGACACTTGAAAAAGGATCACTGTCAACTAAGTTATGGAGATTTAGACATTTTCTAGCAAAACCTTGTCATCTGTGCACACCACTAATATAGGACAGGCACAAAGTCCCAGAAGGCTCACCCGGCCCCACCAAGGCCACTATATAATGTAATGATAATATAATTAAGTACCTCAACCTAATATATTCCTGGGCCTAGCAAGAAGTCGGAAGCTTAGCCAAGAGCTCTGTATCCCCCAACAGCCACCATGTAATAAATTAATAGAATAAAGTACCTGCAACCTAATATAGGCCCGGGTCTAGGAAAAAACTGTAAGCCTAATCAAAGAGCCCCGCACAATTGCCAATAGAGGCTGCCAGGGCCTCACCCACATCCCTCACTGTGTGGCGCCCCCTACCTAGGCTGAACTCACACCCAGCCTTGGCAATCAAAGGGGGAAATAGGGCCTGTGTTGGCAGGCCTGAAAAGCCTGTGCAGCTGTCTTACTGGCTTGTTGTAAAAAGTGGAAAGTGTAAAGAATCTTGTTATAACACAGCCTCCTCCCATAATTTGCTCTGAGCCTGCAGTAACTGGCCCAAGATCACCCAATGCGCCTCACAGCAGTTGGGGAGACTCAAACCCTGGTTTCCTGGGTCGCAGTCCAACACCCTAACCACTACACTAAACCACCTTTTCTCCCACAATCTGCCCTGGGCTAAGGGTGTGTGTGTGGTTTTACATGCCCAAAGGCCTAGGCAGCAAGGGGTTGCCAAATACATATATAGCATGCTTGTTAGCTTGATATGTTTATTGTATTTTACTTTATTTATAAATGTGTTTCTTTCTTTTACCATTATCAGCCCAGACGCTTCCTGCCTGCTAGGCCCTTTTAACGAGGCCTGCTGGCTAGGCACATGCCCCTTTTGGCCCAACTCTCTCCTTCTTAGGAGGCATTGGGTTCATATCTATTTATCATTAATTATTTAATATTTAATATGAATGTTCAATATATCTAAGTGGTACTCATATATTACCTTCACCCCCTTCCCCTTTTATGGGGGGGGGGAGAAATCAGCAACCCACAGGGATGCGTGTCTCTCTCTCTCTCTCTCTCTCTCCCTTTAACTGCCTAAATGTATGTGGTTGTAATCCTTGTTTAACATCCACTCCTTCCTCCCTGTATAGGGGGGAGGATGTTTGTGTAATCTTGCTTAACTTAGCCAGGCCTCACCACCAGGCCACCTGCAGCCACACAGAAGCATTAACAGTTGTTGCCCTCATGGCTGCAACCTTAAATGGGCTGATCAGGCCCAAGCATCGACCATGCGGCCAGAAAATGGCTGCCACTCTCTATCCCTCGCTGTTCAGTAGCTCTGTCTGTCCCACGCCGTCATTCTTCCTCTCTTCACATGGAGATTCGACTTCCTCCTTTCGTTGGAATCAAACTCCAGCCGTGAGCAGAGCTTCGGCTGCATTATGCCACAATTATGAAGAGGGAGAGGGGGCGGATAGCTTAATAAGCTAGTATGCTCCGCCCCCTCTAGAAGCGTGCCATGACTGCGTCACCCCAGTCCGGTGCACTTGCCCTCTCCAGACATGGAGGCTCAGGATTCACCCGGGCCGCAAACATGCCCCGCAACCCGGTAAGTCCCGGGTGCAAAGCGGGGTTTTAAAAAGTAATGTTACAGTTATAATTACATGGCCCAAAAATTACAATTACAATTGCAATTGCTCTGAAAGTAACTGATTACCTTTTCTCAAAAGTAAACATTATAATTACATTTCAGTTACTTTTAAAAAAAACTCTTACAAGATGCTGCACGTCTAAGTAGCCTAAAGCAACATTAAAAATAAACACACACATACAGAGGTAGTAGAGTAATTCTTTTTATCCATAAGATGCCAATGGTGGTCTCTCTGGTGGCACGTCATACCAAGTGCAACCCCCCCCCTTCAGCCAGCAAGCATAATCTCTCTCACTTAACCACCTCCCGGACCCTGCCCTGCCACCAACTAAGGGACACTCACCCAAGCAAACATTTTCCCCTGAGATGCGAAAAAGTTAAAATATGCAAATGTAGCACAGTAGCCAGAGAGGGTGGTGGAGGCCACTTTGTGTGCCAAGTGCAAACACACACTCTTTCTCTCTCTCACACACACACACACTGTCATCTTTCACCTCCACAGTTCTTTATCTCCATTCTGCTGCTGCCTCCTTCTCCTCCTTTATCCATGTTTTTGCCCTCCGGCTCCTTTTTCCCTCCACTCCATTCTTCACCACCACCATCCATTTTTTTAAACAATTGTTTTCTCTATTCCGTCTCACTCTCCACCTCCTCCCTCGTCACCTCCTACCCACCCACAGAGTATGAGGGAAGAGTGATGCTGCACAGAAGCTCAATTTGAGGCACATGATTTTCATCCACAAATCAGAGGAGCAGAAGACTTGCCCTGCTTCCCACCCACCCCCGTCATGTAATGCTGGAAATATTACAATTACTCCACAAAAGTAATAAAATTACTCCTAGTTCTATTACAATCAAAATGTAAAGGAATAACCCACTCGTTCCTCAAAAAAGTAATGAATTACAAGTAATTTGTTACTTGTAACTAATTACTTCCAAGCTCTGGCTCCAACACCTTACTATGTATATCTATATGAACTGGACCTGAGTTATTCACATATATCTGGGATTAAGCTCCTAGGATGAAAGCATAGTTTGCAGACAGATTTGACTCCTGCTTGATTAGTCTAACATCATATAATGTACAGGTGCTCCTGAGAATGAGGCCCAGGTGCCTCAAGTATTGGCCCAAAGAAACAGGCAATCATTTTGAATGGGTTCTCTTGGCTACTGACAGCAGAGGCTTGGCAAAAGGAGGCCGATGGGGATCTACAGTTGAGATAATTTTTGCATCTCCACCCACTGATGGGAGGAGATGGGGGAGGCTAGCTGGATTTGCTGCCCCTTGTGTATGTAGACAAGTCCTGCGTTTGAATCATGAAGGAAATACATGGGATCAAGTCATGATAGAGCTCTTATTTTGATGCATCTGAAATTTTCATCTCGATATCAAGTCACAATGAGCAACATAACCTGCAGCAATATGGAAGAATGCTTTTATTTGTTTATATCCAGACTTTCCTCCAGTAAGGACATTCATACATGGTTCATCCTCTCCTATCCTCACAACTCTGTAAAGTAGGTTTTGTGGAGAGATGGTCATCCTGTGAGCTTCATGGCTGAGTGGGGATTTGAACCTGGGTCTCAGACCTAGTCCAGTAATCCAGCCACCACACAACTCCAGCTTTTGTAACCAACTACTAGGCTACCTCATGATTGAACTGGCATCTTCCATTAGTGAAAATATAAAGGCATGTAACTCTTAGCTGAGCCTGAGAGTTCATTATTGCCTTTTTTCTTTAATTAAAGAAAAATAGGAGCAGGTTGGAATAAGCCAAGTGAGATATTTAAATAACTGAGCTGATGGGGCAGGTTGTGGTTCTTTGAAAAATGAGGAAAGTGTGTAGAAATGAGTTTTGTGGCAAATCCTCATGGACTACTTCAGCCTTCCTCAACCTGGTGCTCTCCATATATTATTGGACTCCCATCAGCCCCATGGTCAGGGATTATGAGAGTTGTAGTCCAACAACATCAGGATAATACTTTGTAATCTTTGCATTTATTTTAATTTTTTTAGGCCATAACTCACCTAGGTTAATTAAACGTTCTCTGCAAAATTTTCTGCAGGGTTTTGCAAGGGCACATTTAAAGGAATAGTCCTACAAGTAAATTTTGTACCTGGTCAGTATAAGAGTTTAGGGGGTATAATTTTTACACTTTTTGTCCAGTATCAGCCCCAGAGGGTTCAAAGTGACTGGAAGAGAACTGTAATGTATTGCAATAATGTGTGGGGACATAATGGAAAAGACAGACTAGATGGTGCAAGATGTATGTAAGTACAATTGTTTTTCACATTGCATTTAAGAGAAAAAAATTAGCTCCTAGATCCCCAAGGCTTGTTGTTCAACTGCACATTATACACAGACATTTTCTCCATTTTGCCTGCTATCAGAAACTATGGGACCATAAGACAACGCAGAAGGGGCTAGAATTGCTAGGAACAAATATTGCTTGCCCTTTTCTGCCAGGGGCAATGTAGGTGTGCTCCATTTTCACTCTATGTAGAGACTCAATGCATGGAAAGTAATTTCGTCTAAGCCTTCTAAAAGGATAAGAGAGGCTGTAGGACAGAAAACAGTAACATCTGTCTTGGCTGCAACTTTACGTGTACACTAACAGTGCCAAAAAACTACAAAAAAAATGTTGCCATCTTGTCTTCTGAAACTGAGATTTCTTCAAGGGCTCTGGTCTTGGATCAGCTTGGCATTCTTACACTGAATTGCATCTGGTTCCATTGTGTTGGATAACTTGACAGCTGGACAGGACACTTATCTCATGAGACCTACATATTTCCCAAAAGAAAAAGAAATTAATTCCAAATGATAAGGGCCTACACAGTTTTGGCTGTATGATGAGTCAAAAGAGGTACTTTAAGTCCCTTTCTTTCTGGAAATATCACAGTCTTGTGCATTTGGCTCCATCTGTTGGATCTGATCTACTGAGTCACATCCACGCCATGAATTAGCATTCTTATACCACTTTAATGGCTATGGCTTCCCTCAAAATCCTGGGAACTGTAGTTTGCTGAGAGCTTTGTTGAGCACTATTCCAAGCACCTTAACAAATTACAGCTCCCAGGATTCTTTGGGGGAAGCCATGACTGTTGAAGTGGCATAAGAGTACTTTAAATGTATGGTGTGGAACTGCTGAGTAAGGGAAGACTACCTGTGACACAATACATCCATGACCAGAACCCCTGATAATATTATAAATAGTAGAGGAGGGGATTTGGATCAGAGGCACAGAATGGGGTGTGTCAAACCGAGCCTCCCACCGCATTTCAATTAGTCTTAGGAAAAAGCTACCATTGGCACAAATTGGAGCTCCACCCACAACACTAAACTGCTGCATGGGGATTTTTTCATTGGGATTGCAGCCAAGGACAGGAGTGTTAAAATTCCCCTCCTTGTAATCTCTGGTCCTGAGGAGATTTGGGCCTACTGTGCAGAGTATTCATGTGAAAAAAAGAAACAGACATGGTTTCTAACCACACAGTACAAGTAACAACTAGTTTGATCCTAAAGTTACTGCTTTGTATGAATGCTTAAGTAAAACTTTACATAATGCTGGATTTATAAGGGACAGATGGTAATCTAATTACTAACTAGGGCTGTGCTCCATATTCAGTTGAGGCACAAACTGAATCAGTCCTCTTCGGAGGAGGCATATGGGTCTTAGCCAAGTTGGGCTGAGATAACCCCAGATCACTACAGGTTGGGTACAGCAGCCCACAGTAATCCAAGGCTATCAGGGGGGCGGGATGTAGGGCAGAAAAATAGAGGTGTGCGTGTGAGAAGAGAAAAACCAGAAAAAGGAAGCATCTCTTCATAGGAGAAGGTAGGTGCCTTTCCACCTGACCTCTTGTCTTTCCCATCAGGCCTCCCTAAGCCCCACATGCCAAAAGAACAGCACCCCGCAGTAGGAATCCTCTCACTTATCACCTGATAAGCAGGAGGATTGATTCTGTATGGTTGCACCCATCTGCTCTCATATTTTAATTTAAAAAAAATTCTTAATCCCGTCCCGAATAACTTTGGAGAAGGATCCGGGGTGGGGTGGGTTGTCCCATCTTTGGAACAGGGCAGATTGGCCCTCGTTGGGGCCTACAGATCAGGTCCATGGGGCTGATAGGGATGGCTGTGCACAGCCCTGATATAGCCTTTCATTTGTTAAGCTGATCGTAACCAACAGCAGCCCAAAAGACAAAATATTCCTTAAATTAAGAACTGATATGATTAATCGATTCCTACTCGTATTGAGGTAAAAGTAATTTGAGCCCACTTTAATATCCTGAAAATAAATGCCTCAGAATGCAGTTAATATGTGTCCAATACAATGCCATCGCATGGTAAGTTGACATCCTAAATACACTTACTAAGTCAGGGATGGGGAACCTGTGACCCTTCAGATGTTGCTGGCCTACAACTCCCATCATCCTTGACCATTAGCCATGCTGGCTGAGTCTTATAGGAGTTGGGAGTCCAGCAATATCTGGAAGGCCACAGGTTCCCCCTCCCTGTACCAGGGACTAAGCACACATACTAAGGAAACAGTAGAACTGCTGAGAAAACATGCATAACATTTTGCTGTGATACTGTTTCATCTTTTGTCACCCAAACTATACATTTCCAGAAAGGTTGGTATATTAGTCTGTTGCAGCACAAACAACCATTCTTGCGGCACAAGACTAATACACTTATTATGGCACAAGTTTTCATGAACTACTGTCCATGGCATCAGATGCATATTATCTGGAATTGCAGGTATATGTAACACATACATGGTTAGGGCAGAGACTGCAAAGAGAGGTGGGAAAGAAATGAAATGTAGAAAAGTACAGGTGGTGATAATTACATTATTAACAATGGTTATTCACACAGAGACAAAGTTGTTGGTAACACAGACTTCCTGGCATTGGAAAACCAATTAAGACATGCAGTTTGATTAAAAGCCTTCGTCCTGATCCAGTCCATAAGTGATAGCAGTGAACCCCTTGATATATTGTCATTGAGCCATTTTTCTTATGCCCACCTACAGAAATTAATCATTACAATTTTTAAAAACCTTCTTTTCTCTGCTGTTGGAAGTTCTTAAACAGTATGGTACAGTAAACTTTCTCCGCAATACGAAGTGCTTAAACATTACAGTATGCAGCTCAAGCTAGTGCAGAGTTGAAGTGAATAAATTCATTGACTGTGTCAGCTCAATAGTTCTGGAAATGAATTTAAAAGCATCCTGATTTTTAATGACAGCAATAACGATCTTCAGTTTCTGTGGCCCTTTTCAAGGAGATGGCTCGCAAAGCATTTTATAACATTACCTGTTGTGCTAATTGCCAAGGGGCTGCTTTTCCCATGGCTCAGCTGAGGTATTCAGTCTTGCAACATATACACATTCACACACCATCTTTAGGGCTGTGCTGTATTACATGCTGCTTTTATAAAATGTGAATTTGGGAAGTTAAGAGAGAGACATAGTACCCACAAAGATCATTCAAATGGAGGAGGATGGCAAAAGTGAACACCCCTGAGCACCAGTGTACTGCTTGCCTCACACAGCACCATGGTGCTCTTCAAGGGAAAGGGCATTCTCCAAAACCAGGGAGAAAATGGAGCAATATCAGTCTGCATGATGCCTCTTATCAATATTTTATTTTATTTATTTATTTATTTCTTAAATTTTTATACCGCCCCACTAGCATAGCTCTCTGGGCGGTGAACAACAAAGCAATACAAGTATATACAATAAAATCCAATAAAATATACAGCAGAGTACAGAGAATGAAAGATCTAAAAACAATTACAACACACTTTAAAACTAAATTAAGTTAAATTAAAAGCCCTAGAAAAGAGGAAGGTTTTAACCTGGCGCCAAAAAGACAACAGCGTTGGCGCCAGGTGCACCTCATCGGAGAGACTGTTCCACAGTTCAGGGGCCACCACAGAGAAGGCCCTAGTCCTTGTTACCACCCTCCGAGCCTCTCTGTGGGTCGGAGCTCGGAGGAGGGCCTTCGATGTGGAACGCAGTGTACGGGCAGGTTCATATTGGGAGAGGCGTTCCAACAGGTATTGTGGTCCCGCGCCGTATAAGGCTTTATAGGTCAAAACCAGCACTTTGAATCTGGCCGGAAGCAAATTGGAAGCCAGTGCAAGTGGGCCAGAACAGGTGTTATGTGTTTGGACCGCTTGGTCCTTGTTATCAATCTGGCAGCCACGTTTTGCACAAGCTGTAGCTTCCGAACTGTCTTCAGAGGCAGCCCTACATAGAGCGCATTGCAGTAATCCAATCGCGAGGTTACCAGAGCATGTACCACTGATGTGAGGTCGTCTCCGCTCAGATAGGGACGTAGCTGGGCTACCAACCGAAGATGGTAGAATGCATTCCGTGCCACTGAGGCTACTTGAGCCTCCAGTGACAGGGAAGGATCTAAAAGAACTCCCAGACTACGAACCCGCTCCTTTAGGGGGAGTGTAACCCCATCCAGGACAGGGTATATATCCACCGTCTGATCAGAGAAACCCCGCACCAACAGCATCTCAGTCTTGTCTGGATTGAGTCTCAGTTTGTTAGCTCTCATCCAGTCCATTATCGAGGTCAGGCAACAGTCCAGCACATTGACCGCCTCACCTGAGGAAGATGAAAAGGAGAAGTAGAGTTGCGTGTCATCAGCATACTGATGACAACGCACTCCAAAACTCCTGATGACCGCACCCAACGGCTTCATGTAGATGTTGAAAAGCATGGGAGACAAGACCAACCTTTGCGGGACTCCACATTGGAGAACCCACGGTGTCGAGCAATGTTCCCCAAGCACCACCTTCTGGAGACGACCCGCCAAGTAGGAGCGGAACCACTGCCAGGCAGTACCACCAACTCCCGGCTCCGCGAGCCTCTCCAGAAGGATACCATGGTCGATGGTATCAAAAGCCGCTGAGAGATCAAGGAGAATCAACAGAGTTACACTCCCTCTGTCCCTCTCCCGACATAGGTCATCATACAGGGTGACCAAGGCTGTCTCGGTGCCGAAACCAGGCCTGAAACCCGATTGAAATGGATCTAGATAATCAGTTTCATCCAACAGCGCCTGGAGCTGGCCAGCAACCACTTTCGTTCCAAGATCTTGCCCAGGAATGGAACATGCGCTACTGGTCTGTAGCTGTTGAAATTATCTGGGTCCAAGGAAGGTTTTTTCAGAAGTGGTCTCACTGCCGCCTCTTTCAGAGGGCCAGGGACCACTCCCTCTCGTAAAGAGGCGTTTATCACCTCCCTGGCCCAACTAGCTGTTCCATCCCTGCTAGTTTTTATTAGCCAAGAGGGGCAAGGATCCAGTATCGAAGTGGTTGCACGTACCTGTCCAAGCACCTTGCCCACGTCCTCGAGCTGAATGAACTGAAACTCATCCAATGAAACATGACAAGACTGTGCTCCAGACACCTCATTAGGATCAACTGCTATAAACTGGGAATCTAAGTCCTGACGGATGCATGAGATCTTGTTTTGGAAGTGTCCAGCAAACTCATCGCAGTGGGCCACCAATGATTCTGACATGTCCTGAGGGCCAGAATGAAGTAGCCCTCGGACAACTCTAAAAAGCTCCGCTGGGCGGCAAAGAGATGACTTAATAGTGGCTGCGAAATGTTGTTTTTTTGCCGCCCTCACCGCCTTTGAATACAGTTTGGTGGAAGCACTTACCAACTCATAGTTGCATCTATCGGGAGTTCGCCTCCACTTCCACTCAAGCCGTCTCCTATCTTGTTTCATCGTTCTCAGCTCCAGAGTATACCATGGAGCTGTATGAACTCTACACAGGAGAGGGCGCGCAGGAGCGATCGTGTCAACAGCCCTGGTCATCTCCGCGTTCCACAGTTCGACCAGGGCTTCGACAGGAGCGCCAGTCTTATCAGCCAGAAAAGCCCCCAGAGCCCTTTGAAAACCTTCAAGATCCATATAGCATGCCTTTGTGATGGAAAAGTACGTCTGCAAGTGATAGCGAGTAACAACTGATCAATGCAATTCCCACTATTTAGGGGTTTGCAAGGACAAGTGTCTGTGATAAAGGCTCTCACTTAGATTTTAGCATTACTTCACTGAGAGGCCAGAGTCTTGCCTTGCACAATCTGCAGCACCTTTTCAATCAACTTCCTATAGCTTTCTTTGTAAAGCTCTGGGAGGCCTCCTTGGAGGTCTCCCATCCAAATGTGGACATGACACCTGAAATCTGAAAAGATGGTAATTTGACATGCTGAGCCTGGAAGCCAATAGTTATTTGCTTTTGTTTCTGTTTGCAGGGGATGTTTTTGACAGGTTGCAACCTGTCTTTCTCACAATCTAGCTCTTGTGTAATCAAAATGCTGACATTCTTTTTTTAAATTATGTCTGTTGAAAAGTGAACCATGAAAACATTATGGACTGGTTCAGGCATAACACTAAACTATAGGTTAGTGTTACATGGGTGAGCCTTCTCCCCTCAGCCTCTCTCTTCTGGTGTGGCTGTGAAGTTAGACATAACCCTAAAAGTGCAGAGTTAAAATGGGCAGGGAATCCCCGTGAGTACAGAAGGCTCCCTGCTTCAGATCTTCAACCTCAAACTTGTGAACTTGTATAAACTGGTGAAAAGGGCATGTCAGGGCATGGGGCTGAACATGGCAGTATGTCCCTATTTCCATTCGCATGTTTGTTTATGCATGCATAAAATGAATTCTCAGATAGGGCTACATCTTTATTTCATTTTGTTTGTGGTTTTAGCAGAAATGTAGCTGTCAACACACAAACATGAGAATCATTGACCACAACAATTGATCATTGCAAGGTCTCTTCATGCATTACTGCAGCAATGCAGGATTCACTTTTCAGTGGTTTTATCATCTGGTAAATGATTGAAGGCTCAGACCCACATGAGTGTGTGGCCAACCATGAATCTTCCCAGCCAATTGTTTCACAGCTTTGAAGGGCTAGTAGTAACAAGGATCTGAGTGTTTAGTCCTATCCACTAGAGATGTCAACAGAACCATAAAATTTGGTTTGAACCCCAATTTGGAACTTTGGAAAAGAACAAGATTTAGTCCAAAGTGCTTCAGAGGTTGTCAGTTTCATTTGGTAGCCCCTTCTGAGGGGATGAATTCTGGCAAATTTCAGAAGGATAGCTGCTGTAGTTTTTTCTACAAGGGCAGCATTGCTAGTTTTGGTATGGGTTAAAAAAAGGACTCACTTAATCTCCTCTATTGTTTTATGGGCAGTTTGTATGAAAACAACATACATGAGAGAGGTACTTCCTAGGTAAGAAATCTGCTGACTTTCATACAAATAGGTCCATGGGGTGCATTTGTGCTCAGTACCCAGGGCTGGTGTCAGAGAGCGGCCAGGTCAGTCCTTGGCCAATGGCCCCTGCAGCCCGGAGGGACCCCTAAAGAGCCCCTCCTTATGGCGGGAGGGTAGTGCTCCCATTCTGCGATCCGCAGCAGTGTTAACTCCCGATCCTGCCACAGATCATAGAGAGGGAGCTCCCAGCCCCCCCATACAGATTGCACGGGCCCACAACACCCATCCACATGCCCCACTTACCTCTTCCATTGTTGTGAATGCTGTGCGCGCTGTGCCATCAACTAAGATGGCAGCAGAAGCTTCTCTAAAGGGCTGATGCCCTTACCACCATCTTGGTTAATGGCAGGCATGTGTGCGCATGTATCATAGTGCACATGCATATCATCAGCCAAGATGGTGGCGCGGGAGTCAGCCCCTTAGGGAAGTCTTGATTGATGGCAGCCATGTGTGTTCAACATGCAGGGCATCCTTCCTAAGGACCGACAGAGAAGTAGATGGGGTGGGTGGGCAGGCAGGCGGGCACCGCAGACCCAGAGCAGGCTGGTGCCCAAGGGCCCAGTCATGCCTGGCGCCAGCCCTGTCAGTATCTTTAAAGTTGATTTGGTAAGGGGAAGAATTTGAAAGGATTTACTTCCCTCCCAGTGGTTTTGTGGGCAGTGATTTTGTTATGTGCCACTGAGAGCAACCTACAAAATTTCAGAAGCATGGGGGCAGGTGCTATTAAGTTATGACAAATAAAAAAGATAGCTTCAGGGTTGTGTTCTGTTTAATTGGCACCAAAGGTCACAGAAACTAAGGCAAAGCTGATTTAACTGGAATAGATGCATAGACATGTGGCATGGCGGAAGGACTCAAAAGTCCAATATTTTCCAAGCAAGCATCACTAGCAGAACTTGAGCAGACAAGAACAAGGTGGTGGCTTCAACACCCCTTCTCCAAAGCACTGTGATTGTAGTGCCTGGGGAAAATCACTCACACAGATTAGAAGCTAAACCTGTCAGTCACAACAGAACTCCCCCTCCCCCCTGCAGCCTGGCATTTTCCTTATAAAGCAAGCTTGGGGAGAAATCTTTCAGTTTTTAGTGTTTTTTTTAAAAAAACAACACTGAAATCTCAGAAGCAAAATTGCTTCCAAAATTGCTTTGGAAGTCCTGGCTTCAGTTCAGGGAGATACACAGAGACCTTACTTCAGCCCAGACAAGCCCCAAATCTGTCCAACAAAGCCCACTTTGATTATCAGTTTGGGATTTGTCCATTTCTTTTGCACACTACTACTATCCACATTGTTCCAGCCTTTGCAAATATTGTCTTGGTGGCATGAGAAGTAGCCACAGAAAAGCAATTCCTGCACCACTGTGCTATATTTGAAGGGGCCTCAGTCTCACCTTGCTGGCAATCATTAGATGATTGTTAATATTCTGAAAGTACCTCAGCATTTTTGCACATTCACAGTGTGAGAGAGAGATTGGCAACACTGCACTGTGAATGTTGATAGTCATCACACTTCTATCATTCCCCAGAACAGAGGCACAATGATGAAGAAATTTCCTATTTTTGAGACAAAAAACAAGACTCAGAGTCTGGGACACCTATAATTATGCTATTAGGCAAGCACAAAATACTATGCTCAAAAGTGTATGGCTTGTCAGATTGATTACAGCTGGTTTCCTCAAGCTTCAGCTTCTCATAAAAACATTTTTCATATCTAATGATGATGCACATTGATTGAAGGTACATTATTTGCTCTATGTGCTTTGGTTGTTTTGGGCTCTCTCTATTAGATTTAGTAGATGTTACTGTTGCAGAGATGTGTGACACATGATTGGTCCCAAATACAATGCAATATATTCCATACTATATTATAACTACCAATCTTCTTGACTTTCATACAAGTGCATAAGCAATTACTGTGGGTTGTTTGCTGACTTTAAGGTCACATTGTTAAGCAATATGTTAGTTTTATGACAAAGAATAAAGTAAGCTCTTTTTTTTTTTACAGCCATATCATTTATGGGTCCTTTTTCTACCGTCCCATTTATCGTCTGTATCGCTTGTTTATTGTCCATGTGTGGAATGTAATCACAAATGTGAATTATACCCTTTTTGTGTTGACTACCAGGGATAATTCTCATCTCTTATGCCCTATTTATTCCACCTGTATAACTATGAATTCTGAACTTCTTTTTAATCATACAGATCATTGTTTCTACAGGGTACCATACTTTCGTTGCAACTAAAAACCTAAATACATCAACTGCTCAGTTGACAAAGTGGAATAAATCATCACCCGTGGATTCCAAAGGGCCTTAAAGCTTGCAGAGCTCAGAATGTATGTTATCCCAAGGAATTGCATTTAAGGCTAATTCAGACATTGACCACATCCATGCCATACATTTAAACAGTGGCAGCTGGTGGCTCCATGTCAGTGGGGCAGTGGAATCCACTCCAGGTTTTAGTCCATACAAGGAGCTGTCCAAGGAGCTGCGACACGGAGCCACCAGCTGCCACTGCATTTAAAGCAGTATCATATCACTTTAAAAGACATGGATTCCCCCAAAGTATCCTTCTCTCTCATGGGCAGAATGTTTATGGCAGGAGGCATTAACCTTTGGGGAGCAGTGAGCACATTTTGATTTCTGAGAAAGAGCTGCGGGTGTCAGTCACAAAATGGCTACCACATCTTAAAAAGCAGAAGAGACAGAACCACAAAATGGTGTGGTATGTGCCCCCCTCACCCAATCAATGGGGGGAAAGCACCTTCGTCAGCCACTTCTGCACTCACTCACAGAACAGCTCTCTTTTACTCAGAAAGGAAGAGTGTATGCATGTGCAATCCTGGCATACAATGAAATGTGGGAGGTATGTTTAAGGGGGGTGTTTAGTGTAGCAGAGACTGACCCATTCCAAACAAGAATTGGTCAGGAAGAGCAAATAAACTCTTTTGTGCATTGTAAGTTTTTGAGGGGATATTTACTGAGACCTTTCTCAGGCACCATAAGAGGTAATAGCAGTTAAACTGATGCTCATAGATGACCCCTGAGTTCTAGGCAACCCTCTGTAAGTAGAAGGAATCTAGGGCATCTATTCTGTCATTATGTAAGAGTTGCACGGGCTTAAGAGTTCCTTTCTTTTGGGCCCCAACTTCCTACTGGCATTAATTCTATAAAGTCTGCAGCAGGCAGATGTTACACTACCCTTATCCTTTGGTGCTTTGCCAGAATAGCAAAAACTTTAGCCCAGTATCTAAGCATGATTAATTTGAACTCAAACAGAGATTATGCACCTGTTCTAATGAATGAATAAAGTAGACCACAGACCCAGGCAGATGTTAGTTCAGAATATATCGTATTTTAATGCGTGAAGGAAGGATCAGGCTTCCAACTCTCTCTTTAAAAGGAATAAAATACAGAAAAGAACTCTGTTTGAAACTGTTTTAAAAAATAGGAGATATTTTGTTAAATAAATAAATAAAAGAAGGACAAGGTGGCTGGACATACAAATGCATTCACTACAAGACCCTCATTTAGTTACTTCTAACCAATATATTGTTTGGAGTGTTCTGCTACATTTTCTGGCAGAAAACAAAAGGTAGCTCTCTTTCAAGCCCTTGGTACATGTGATGGGCTGACTGGTTCCCTCTTGCACATCCATTAACACATTTGGAATGGGTTAGCAATCTACTCTGTACAGAGTAACTGAAGAGAATACGTTGAGCTACACAATCTCCCATAAAGGCTATGTGCTTGTACAAAGAGTTGATGCCATCCTGCATTTCAGTTTTGCCCCTTGGTATCTGTTTCATCCCCCTTTTCAAATCTGAGTGGAAACCAACATTGGTAGATGATCCTTTCTAATTCCACTGTAATGCTATCAGAACATACAGCAGCTCAACACTTAAGTTTTATATTGTGCCAGCATGAGAAAGTCTCCACTGCATGCAGAGTCAACAGTATCTTATGACAATTGGACAATTAAGAACATACTTAAGATGCAAAAACAAGGTTTTAGAGGAGTGAGAAATGCTGGTTGTTAAATGAGGAGGCAGTTCCTTCTTATCTCCATAATGAAGAAGGCTAGAAACAACCTTCAAATAATGAAACAATAATTCCTTGGATTCTATATGTGCTTTCCCTAACCTGGTATGCTCCAGATTTTTTGGACTACACATCATCCCTCAGCATGTATTGGCCATGCTGTTTGGGGCAGATGGGAGTTGCAGTCCAAAACATCTGGAGGATCTGGGAAAGGCTGTTCTGTACTATATGGAAAAGTGGGGAGGAACCTCAGAGGTCCTTGAGGAAAGATTTATTGCCGGTCTGATACATTTTGGACTAATCCTTCAAATTAGGGCAGAAGGTCCTGGGTTCAGTCCCCAGCATCTGCAAGTAGTGCTGGGAGATACCCCAGTCTGAAATCCTGGAAAGCCACTGCCAGTCAGTGTAGACAATAGTGAGGTAGGTGGACCAGTGGTCTGACTCAATATAAGGCAGCTTCCTATGTCCTTAAGAAGTGCTTTGGACTCAAAAGAAATCTTTCCTTAAATCTTTCCTTTCCACCTGAAGTTCCTTCCTACTCCCCCTCTCCTCCGCTAGTGGTGCTTTTCCCAGTTTTGTAGTCATTTTTCTGTTCTAGACAACATGTTAGACCTCTTCAAGCATTCTGAACAGACAAAGGAGAAGCCCCAGACCCTTAATGGCACTGCACATGCCAGTCACACTCCTCACCCAATGCATGTTCAGTGTTTGCAGGAGGCTGCCTTAATTACACAAAGGGTTTCCGACACCGGGATGTAAACCCTAAATGGCCAGAGTTCTTGTCGGGACAAGTAAGGCAGACCCCTTCGGAGTAATGCTGATCACACATCAGACAGGGATTGTGTCCAGTGCATACAGCTGTACCAGACATCTGAAGGTGGGGGTCCTTGGAGAAGGGCCTCCAGAGAGGAATGTAACTGTTGGGCAGACTCAAGCAGGAAAATATGATCCTTTAAATACCAGAGTCCTGAGCCATTTAGTGGTTTTATAGCTAATGGGCAGGAGTTTAAATGTGCCCAGAAAGAGACCATTAGCCAAGAGAATTGCTTTAAAACCAATGCTGGAATTATAGGAGGTCCTGCCCTCTTACCTTTTAAATTGGCCACCGTAGCTGTTGTTTTAGCAAGGTTACACAGGAAGCCATGATTTGTTTAAAACAAGGGGATTCAAGAGACAGGGCTTCTGGGTTTCATTTCATTTAATTCAATAAGATTTTGAAGCTGACAAGATGTGATTCCTCTGATGCAAATTGACAAAAGCTGGTTCCCAGTTAACAATCTTGCACCTCTATTTTGAACAAACTGACATTTTTGAATAACCTTCAAAGGCAACCCCATGTACAACACATTGCAATAATCTAATTTGGAAGTAGGGTTGGAATAATCTGCCAATTTTGGTTCTCTTTGTCTCTCATTAAATTTCTAATCTTAAATTCAGTTCTCTTCATTTCTGTAGCAATTTGCATTTTTTTAAAAAAATCCTCATGAAAATACTCCAGCATTTTAGTGCTAATTTCTTCTAATAAAGACATTTTATATGCACTTTTGATTAATGCACACATTTATGCAAACAATTTTCACTAATGTTACACATTTTTGTATGCTGTTTTCACAAATATATTCATTTTGTGCACACTTTCCTCTAATGAAAATATATGGATTTTTATTAATGTTGTTTGGTTGGGAAACGTCATTGCAAAATTCGGACAAGTGTGAATTTCAAAGGTTTTGGTTCTCATATTGTTTCAGAAAGTGAAAATTTGTGCTTCATATGATGTCATGCCAGACATTGTGCTATGGTTCATGTCATAGGAAAGAGACAACAGCAACAATTATGTCTTCTGTAACATACATTCCTGTCCTTAGCAAAGGTGCAAACTTTGCCTGGAAGCAAAGAATCAAGAAAGAATGTAGATAGACAAAAGCAAGCAATATACACCACTGTTACAGTTTGGTGGTATTTACTGGTGTCATCTAAAGACTCGCCTTGAATTGAGTCAGATGATTGGCTCATCTACCTGAGAGCTGTGTACTCTGACAGATGTGACCCTCCTGATCTCAGGCTGAGATTCCAAGAATTGAACTTGGGATGTCATGCATGCGAACCATGTGGTCTATCAGTGCATTATGGCTACTCCCAAATTTATTTAATCAGTGTGAAGCAAAGTTCAGGAAATTTAAATTACTTAATTGACACACAGCAGATCTTATTATTGGACATAGCTGAATGATGCTAGCAATTGCTGTGTGCGTGCGTGCGTGCGTGCGTGCGTGCGTGCGTGCGTGCGTGCGTGCGTGCGTGCGTGCGTGCGTGCGTGCGTGCGTGCGTGCGTGCGTGCGTGCGTGCGTGCGTGCGTGCGTGCGTGCGTGCGTGCGTGCGTGCGTGGTTCTTTTGTGATGGAACTCACCAGTATGGAGTAACAGCACCTTTTCTTTTTCTGCCCATGGCAACCATTTTGTCCTGGCGCCCACAGCACTTTTATCAAATTATGAGTACTGGGACCTCATTTTTTACCAAAAAAAGCACTGTATATATCCATGGGAATTAATCCATTTTCAAAACTATGAATTGATCCTGTACACGTGTTTGCCCCACACAGAGTACTTGTACACTCAAATGCACATAGAGCTCCTGCATGCATGAGTGCTAGTCCCTTTTTTTTCTACAAAGGTAGCAGATCTGTTGAACATAAACAAATGCATGCACAGATCCATTGCTCATTTAAATGAATAGAGCATCTTTTATGCATGTGGAATAACATAACACCATAAGAAGAGGTCTGCTGGATAAGACTAAAAGCCTGTCTAGTCTGACACTCCGTTTTCCCCATTGGCCATCCAGATGCCTAGGAGAAGCCCACAAGCAGGCATATCAGTAGTTCCTCTGTACCTAGATGTTCTTTTGCTGGTAAAAAAAAGTTTTTAAAAACATGCTGGATTGGGGCACATAGCTGAAATCCAGATAGATTATGTGTGTTTACACAAGTGCTATCATGTGAGCAGGAAGTTTTCGTGGGCCATTTTCCCTTCTGTAGCTCCCCTCATCACACCACCTTTAAAACCCAGGGGACAAGTATAGCTGGTGCATACTCTCATTTGGATCATGGCCACGCAAGTGGTAATACCTTGTCATACATAACTGTCTGCTAAATCTTGGCAAATGTCATTGACAAATTCTAGGTGCCAAGTGTTAGGCATCACACTTTAATCAGAACACCTGCGTTTTTTAAAAAAAAATTATAGAAAAGATAAAGTGCTGCATAATTGCACAGTGACACTTAAATTGCATGGAGCCTGCTTCTAATGCTTTTAAGAGAAATAGTGCCCAATTAAGCAGCCTAAGTGTGGGCTGTTAAACAACAATAGAAGTTTCAAAAGCAGAGAAGAATATTTAAGGAAGAAAAAGAGAAGACTTCTTTCTTCCCAATTTCAAGAGAGTAAACACTGCCACACAGAAAATATACCAAAGCAATTAAGTCATCAGGTTTGAAAACAGTCATTAAAATGTTAAATGTCTATCCATGGTAATTTCTGGAGGACACAAAGTAATTTCTATTATACAAATGAGAAATCATTTCATATCGTGCTCTAAAAGCAAAGCTGTGGGCAAAGCAGACAAGGGAAATAACAGCAAACCTGTGGGGTAGAATTTGATTATCTATTTGTCTGTTCAGAAAGCCAAATATATACCACCATAAAGATAGATGTGTAGGTGTGTCAGCATTGTGTGTATGGAGAAAGTACATTGATACTGCATCTAACACTGTTACAACATCCCATACAGTCCAAATTGTATAACTGTTGATACTGAATGCAATATACGTACTATAAGATAAAGATTTTGCCAAACTCAGATTAGATCAGTATACCTGAGTTAATATAAATACAACACTGAATACCAATATCCAACGTGTACATTAGGTATCATTACCTAATGTAAAAAATACCTGAAACCTCAAATGTTCTGATGAGCCTGATACAGAGTCTGTTACTATTTAAGGCCAACATTTGAAGCTATTGAACTGTGTCTGGTCAGTATCAGCCCAGGCATATTTTGTGTGTGTGTGTGTGTGTGTGTGTGTGTGTGTGTGTGTGTTTGCACATCTGTCCCAGGATTGGAGAATGTTTGGCCCACCAGATGTTGCTAAACTGCACTCCCATCAGCCCCAGCAAGCATAGCCAATGATGTGAATTGCAGTCCAGCAACATCTGGAGTGCCAAATTTTCCTCACACCCAGGACCGGCCCCAGACATGTTGGGGCCCAAGTGCCCCAGGCCCCGGCACTCCCACTCTACAATTCACAGCAGGATTGCTGCCACGGATCACACGGTGAGAGCTTCAAAGCCGCCACCATTCCCTTCCTTCAACCTATCTTTCTCAGCTGTTACACGTGCAACACTGCCCTTAACCAAGATGGCAGCCAAGTTTTCCCTAAGGGGCTGAAGCCTCTGCTGCCATCTTGGCTCACGGCAGGGATGCGCGTACATAGCACGCATGTGTGCCTTCAGCCAAGATGGTGACAGAGGCTTCAGCCCTTTACAGAAACTCAGCTGCCATCTTGGTTAAGGGCAGCACTGCGCACGCAACCACACAACAGCCGAGAAAGGTAGGTTGAAGCAAGAGAATGGCGGCAACTCCGGAGCTCTCACCATGCGATCTGCAGCAGCGATTCTCCCTCGAATCGCAGAAGGGGAGCGGAGGGCCCCCTCTGGAGCCCTTGTAGGCCTAGGGGCCCTTAGCCAGGGCCTCACCTGGCCACCCTTTGGAGCTTGCCCTGCTCACACCTGATCTACACCTAAAGAAGAGCTGTCTAGAACTTCAGGGATTTTGAACATTAGCTACACCAATGAGTTTATGGATCAAGAAATATCCCAAAAACCTGATGTGGAGAAAATAATCCTTGACCAAAGACCAAATAAAGAAAAGCATATAAAGGTAAGGTCTAATCAGACATGCTATGATTCTAAAAATATATATAGAAATGAATCGTGGGAAAAATAGTCTTGGCTAATAGCCGACAGAATACACAATAATGCCCAATTTCAAATGCACATGCACTTTACTACATAGGGTGTAATATTAATTGTTAGCTCTATAGACAAGATATACATACACTCCCAATGGCAATATGGCAATAAAATGCAGAGGTGTGAAATACAGAAATATAAAATGCAAAGGTAAAATGCACAACAAATCTCAAATACTATGCCAAATATGCCAAAATATGCCAAATGTGTTTGGACTTGATTCAAGTCTTCATCAGTGAGAACTTCACTTTGTGTGTGGATTCAGGTTATGCTTAAAAAATATATAAAACAAAGATATATGAAAATGATTTTTATTGAGCTAAAAATGTACCAATTCATACTAAAAATATACTAAAAATTAAAAATCAGGCTTACCATATGAACTATGTTGCTGCTGCAGATATCATTTATGAAAATAATTTTGCAATTCTTCTGTAAAGCAGCATGATATAAGCCTCTGTAAACATAACCAGTAAGGATTATACAGTATTCCAGTTCAGGCAAGAATATAAAATAGAATTTATCTTAATTATCCATAAAAAAATTGTTGTTGTTGTTGTTATGTGCCTTCAAGTCGATCTGTCATGAACCACCCTGTTCATATCTTGTAAGTTCAAGTCTGTGGCTTCCTTGGTGGAATCAATCCATCCTTTGTTTAGTCTTCCTCTTTTTCTACTCCCTTCTGTTTTTCCCAGCGTGATTGTCTTTTTTGGTGAATCATGTCTTCTCATTATGTGTCCAAAGTATGATAACCTCAGTTTCATCATTGTAGCTTCTAGTGGTAGTTCTGGTTTAATTTGTTCTAACACCCAATTATTTGTCTTTTTCGCAGTCCATGGTATGCGGAAAGCTCTCCTCCAGCACCACATTTCAAATGCTTTTGTGCTTTCCTCTTTAACTTTCATCAGCATTCGTTTCAAATCATTACTAGTTTCTGCTAGTAGTATGGTATCGTCTGCATCTCTTAAATTATTGATATTTCTCCCTACAATTTTCACACTTCCTTCATCTTGATCCAATCCCGCTTTCTGTATGATATGTTCTGCGTATAGATTAAACAAACAGAATGATAAAATGTACACCCCTGTCTCACATCCTTTCCGATGGGAACCAATCAGTCTCTCCATATTCTGTCCTTACAGTAGCCTCTTGTCCAGAATATAGGTGTTGTATTGTAGACAATTTAACAGAGACACCAGAGATCAGTCTTCATCCACTTTATTCCAGCCACATTCTGCTCTACCCGTTCAAACTCCTCCCCTTCCTGTTCTATATCTCCCAGCCTTATTTTACTACCAATCCCAATATGCAATTCCCTTAGCACGATATCACAATGTGTTGCGCATCAGGACAATCAGATGCTGTGGCACCCCCAATTGTTTTTAAAGCATTCCATAGTTTTTCATGATCTACACAGTCAAAGGCTTTGCAGGGTGATTTCCTTCTGAAATTCCTTGGTCTGTTCCATTATCCAAGGTATATTTGCGATATGATCCCTGGTACCTCTTCCCTTTCTAAATCCAGCTTGGACATCTGGCACTTCTCGCTCCATATATGGTAAGAGCCTTTGTTGTAGAATCTTGAGCATTACTTTACTTGTATGCGATATTAAGGCAATAGTTCAATAATTACTGCATTCCCTGGGATCCCTTTTCTTTGGAACTGGGATATATATTGAAAGCTTCCAGTCTGTAGGCCATTGTTTTCTTTTCCATATTTCTTGACAAATTTTTGTCAAAATTTGGACAGATTCATTCTCAGTAGCTTGGAGCAACTCTATTGGTATGCCATACAGTTCCTGGTGAATTGTTTCTTCCAAGTATTTTAAGAGTAGCTTTCACCTCACATTCTAACATTTCTGGTTCTTCATCATACGGTTCCTCCATGAACGAATCTGTCATCCTGGCATCTCTTTTATAGAGTTCTTCAGTGTATTGCTTCCATCTTCCTTTTATTTCATCTCAGTCAGTTTGTTTCCCTGTTGATTATTCAACATCTCTATTCTTTGTTTAAATTTCCCTTTTATTTCTCTAATCTTTTGGAACAGAGCTCTTGTTCTTCCCTTCTTGTTGTCCTCTTCTATTTCTATACAGTAACTAGTGTAATAATTCTCTTTGTCCCTACATACTAGTCACTGTATTGTTGCATCTGACTGTGTTTCTATCTCCTTTTGCTTTTGCTTTCCTTCTCTCTTTAACCATTTTATGAGTTTTGTCAGTCATCCATTGAGGTCTTTCTCTCTTTTTAACTAGAGGTATTGTCTTTTTGCATTCTTCCCTGACTTCACTCCATAGTTCTTCTGGTTCTGTGTCCACTAAGTTTAAAGCCTCAAATCTGTTCCTTATTTGATCTTTATATTCTTCTGGGATGTTATTTAAATTGTATTTTGGCATTTTGATTGTTTTGTTGTTGTTCTTTAGCTTTACTCTGATATTTGATACGACCAGTTCGTGTTCTGTACCACATTCTGCTCCTGGTCTTGTTTTCACAGAAAGTATGGAACTTCTCCATCTTCTGCTACCAATTATATAATCAATTTGATTCCTATTTTGACCATTTGGTGATGACCATGTGTACAGTCTTCTTTTCGGTTGCTCGAAAAATGTGTTTGCAAGAAACAAATTACTGGCTTCACAGAATTCAATAAGTCTTTCTCCTGCTTCATTTCTGTCTCCTAAGTCCCATTTTCCCCACAATTCCTAGTTCTTCTCTGTTCCCTACTTTTGCATTCCAGTTCCCCATGATTATCAGCCGATCTTGTTTTGGTGTGTGATCAATTTCTTCCTGTACTTCTGCGTAAAATCTCTCCAATTCCTCTTCTTCTGCGTTTGCCTTTGGAGCATAGACTTGGATGATGGTTATATTAATAGGTTTCCCATTTAATCTCATTGGTATCACTCGCTCAGACCTTGTATTGTAGCTCCTAATTGCTTTTGCTACATCACTTCTCACTATTAAAGCAACCCCATATCTTCTTAATTTCTCATTTCCTGCATAAAATATTTTGTAGTTGCCTGACTGAAAATGTCCAATTCCCATCCATTTTAATTCACTCACGCCAAGTATTGTAATGTTGATACATTCCATTTCTTGCTTGACAATTTCTAACTTCTCCTGGTTCATGCTTCTCACGTTCCATGTTCCTATTGTGTGCGTCGTACAACTCCGGATTCTCCTTTTGCATCCGTGCTCATCAGCCTCTGGGCTTCCTTTCAGCTTTGACCCAGCAGCGTCATTAGTCACAGCGCTACTCGTACTTGTCCTTTGTTCTTCCCCAGTAGCTCATTGAGTGCCTTCTGACCTGGAGGTCTCATCTTCCAGCAGTATCTCGTGTTGCTTTTTGGATACTCTGTTCATAGGGTTTTCATGGTAAGAGGTATTCAGAGGTGGTTTACCATTGCCTTCCTCTGAGCCTGGATGCATCTTAGTCTGGTGTCTCAGCTTTGACCATTCCGCCTTGGGTGCCCCTGCTGGAAGCCTAGCCTCTTGGTCTAGACTCCTGACGGCATTGCTGTCAGCTTCTTCAACACTTTCAAACCCTCACCACGTTAAGGTGTGCATCCAGTTGTAATAACTTCTCTTATATTCACTCTTATACAGTATGCATATGCTTCCACTCCTAAGTCCATGCTCAAAAATAAGATGGTTAATATATATATTTATATAATGACTCAGCATCCAGTATAAGGATGATGCAATGTTGAGTTGTTCAGGGCTGATGCAATACTAACACCTCTGTAAATGGGCTTCATTCTGACAGTACTTAACATATTTAGTATAATTAACTAAATTTACAGAACTTGTCATGTAATATAATATATAAAGAATCATTAATCATTTAAGCAGAGCCAAAAAGCCTCACAGACAATAGCTAGGAATAACCAATAAATAAATCTATGAACAGAAAGATATAATACTACATAATAGGCATCCAATCTAGTTCTTCATTTAACCAATTTGGCATTAAAGTGTCTAACTTGTATATCCAAAATATTTCCCTCCTTCTTAATTGTTTCTTTACCTAAATTTTTAATTTTTTCTACACACCAATATAGAAGAGATTTCTCATCATGTTTAAATTCCAAAAAGTGTTTTACTAATGGTGCATACTTTCTTAGTTCTAATACATCTTTTTTGTTCACAAATGCATATTTTGATTTTCCTTGTGGTCATACCCACATACAAAAGAGGGCATGGACACTGCACAATATATATAATCCCTTTAGTATTGCATGTAAAAACGTCTTTGATGTGAAATAACCTTTGGTATCTAGGAATGGTAAATGGTTTAATTTTATTGCAGTTGGAACATACACTACAATTGCCACATGGGAATTGACCTACAATGTTGCTGTTGTCTATAGTCCTATTGAACAACTTAGGTGATTTCAGTCTTGAATGTACTAACAAATCCCTTAGATTAGGTGCATGTTTATATGCAAACATCAGGGATTTTGAACATTAGTTACCCCAATGAGTTTATGGATGAAGAAATATCCAGACAATGCAAGTGGTGTTTTCCTCTAATCCCTGACTGCATTATTTGGCTTCAATCCAAACCACAAGGATGCAGTGTGCATGTCCATTCCCTTCCAATTCACTGAAAGCAATGGAAATACTCCTTATATTGTAAATTATTATCATCACAATTGTTTATAACCTGCCCTTCACCCAAACGTCCCAGAGTAGTTTACTACTGTTTTAAAATACAGCATTAAAAACAATTAAAAACAACCCCAAATCACAACCTAAAGGCCATACATCAAATGAAATAGCTTGGCAAAGGGGAGGGCAGCATGGGAACTCACTGGTCAGTAGATGAAAAGACTTAAGAATGCCAAGATTCAAGCAGACGTCTTATCTAGCACATTGAGGAATGCAATTGCCTAGTGAACTGGGACAACAATTACTAACGGTCAAGCAAACAAAAACAGCAGTTCTACTTTGTTTCATCTTTTGAGGAAAACTTTAACCCAAGCAAGAAATAATTAAACATTACTCAACACTTTAAAAAGTGGAATATCCTGAAAAGATATTAAACTAAATTGTGTGCATTAAGATCACCCTTAGGGATCAGAATTCTGTTTTGCTAAGGATTATACAACAAGGAGATAGCTGATGCCCTGAGAAGCTTATGATCTACGTAAATTCAGCTACTGGAGCAGAAAGCGTACAATGTCATTTGAAAGCATTTCAGTGTGTATTTTTGTAAAGCAAAACTATCATTTATAGGACATCCAAGTCAATATGCATAATCTATGAAGTTATTCTTGAGCATTTCATATATATAATGATGCTCAATTCAGCAAACATACCAAGACATTGCTGGGCTCTTTTAAATTTTACAGCTGTTTAGGTCAGTCTATGAAATATTGCTGAGTGTTTAGGAGGTTATTTTAGTGCCTCTAGGATTGTGTGGTTTCATGACTGAATGCAACCACTAGTCACCCTTTTAAAGATTCATGAACATAAAATGTGTTTCAAACTGTAGTACACTTTTCCTTACATGATATGACACAGTAACATAGGTGGCACTTTACTCATTTGCACTACATTAAGTTCCACTAAGTTAATTCAGCCAATGGCCTGTACAAACTATTCATTGCGATACCAATAGCTTAAAAGGATTTCTTGCACCTTCATTACTTTCTCGCAGTGCTTTATGGCTGGGTGGTTAACTCAGTGAATGACAAACAGAAACAAACCTTTAGGGCTGATTCTCACCCAGAGCCAGTTCACACATGCTTCCTCGGCAGTCTTTGATTATCGACAAGTGATGTGTAAAATAAGCCATCACAAATTGATTTCTATGAATAGAGAATTCATATAATCCACTGTCTATTTAAAAACAATATTTTTCATGGAAATAGTTCACACTGATCCAAGAGTCATCAAGTGATGATGAAAACTCAAGTGATAACCGTGCAAGAGTATATTAGTCTTCAGGCACACAAAATAGTTGTCAGTTCACTGAGGAGTAAATGCATCTCTCAGCATTGGGTTAGGGGGCTCAGAAATAGCTGGACTCATAGCCCATTCCTATTTTACTAAAGCAGTGTTGAAGTCACTTGTACAATGTACAGCCTCACATAGCAATTCGGCCAATCTTTACCATGGTCTCTTAGTTCCTTTTCTTCCTCAGGCCAGAACCAACAATGAAACTTTGGCTGCATTATTTAAACATTTAATCAGAATTTGGTTGCATGCTGAAACAAAGAACATGGAATGTCAGTGGGGAAAATGGAAGCACAAGCAACAGCTATTTGTAAAGAAATGCTATTGTTATTTGCATATCCCAATGAACAACTATAAAGATATACAATGGAGCTACATTTGGGAGATGGGAAGGAGGGAACAGAGTGTGAAATAATGAGAAACATATTAAGGAGAGTGAGCAGAATAATAAAACAACATGGAAGGAGGCTACAGGGATTGGGAGCAGCTTTTATATTTTACCCAAGATGGCTTGCGTACCACTTATCATGGTGATGGGACAAATCATTTCATTTTCATGTGGAATGGAATTAACAGGAAATGGAACATACCTTGACTATAGAACAGTTCGCATAACTCTGTAATACTGTTGGTAGTTTGTGCTTGTGGTTGCTCACATAAAAAGCTGTCTCTGACCATTGCAACAGCAGACAATATCATTATTATTGTGTGCTTGTTTATTGAAAAGTCAGACATAATGTGATCACAAGGCCTCCTTATTAGCAGCAATTCAAAGAATGTTGTCAACATTTTCCCCCTGTCATCTGTAACAGAGTTAAAAGAGGTTGTCATGAATATTCAAATAAAATTCAGCATTCTTTCAACACCTACTAAAGGTCAGGATCTTTTGTTTTAAGTGAGATGGGAATTGAATCAGATACTTTGCCTTCCTAAACATCTAAAAGGTATGCACTGGCAATTTAGAAAAATGAGGAAGTTGTCCTGTCTGACTTTACAGTGTCTTGTTTTCTGGGTTTTATAGTATTTGGGCCAGTAGTGTAGTGGGTCCCTTCACGATAGTCACAGCCGTGCACCTCCCTCTTCCTTTTGCTGCTGGGTTGAGAATGAAATCCTTGTTAATGCCTTCTCTCACAACAAATGTCCCTAGGAGCCAATAAACATGAAAGAGGAGAGTGTTAGCTACTGAAAAGAGTCTTCTCAGGGGCTGACTCACCTTTTTTCACTCCAATTGGTCCCAATCAGCAGGAAAGCACAAGGAAGCAGTTAGAAGACTCTTCACAGTGGCTAACACACTCTCCTTTCATGTTGATTGGCTCATAGGATGCTGGAGACATAGGGACCCTGCTGGGGCCCTGCTCTAAAAAAAGTAAGGGGTCTAAGACCCCCCAGACCCTGGACAACTACACCACTGATTTGAGTATTTTCCACAGAGCAGATCACTCATGATTGATGGCCCCACAAAGCCAATAACCACAGAATCCTTAGATTGAGGAAGTTTCTAATATCCACATTATCACAACTTAGTTAAAAAAAATAAACACTAAATTTCCTTTTTAAAAAAAATCCTGTAGAAAAAAAGAAAAACTTAATACTGCTTTGTGGTTGACATCCAGAAACAATTCATTCTTATGCCATAATCCATGGGTGGGAGAACTTTTGCAGACTGAGGGTCATATTCCTTTCTGGGGAACCTTCCAAGGGCCACATATCAGTGGTAGGTGGGGCCAGAGGCAAAAGTTGGCAGAGCCATAGATGTAAAGTTTACATTTGTACACAAGGCTACTTTCTTCACACTTGAACATCCCTCTCTATCCTCCCTCCAACAAGAAACAGTATCAAAGTTCAAAGACACTCAAGAAGGGTATTGTAATAGGACAGCCCAGATAATGGCTTAAAATATGCATATAATGTGCTGAAATCATTTACATTTGCTTAAGATTTGCTTAGAACATGCTTAAGTTGAAATACCTTATAAACAAGCAGTTTCAGAGCGAACAAAATAAGAAAAGGAGTAGCTTAAAACTAACCCCTTGTTTTCCTAACCAAAACTACCCCCTTTTTTTCTCCTGAGCAAAGCTGTAATTTTCCTATGAAAACAACTGGAACGGTACAAGATAAGAGGTCTGGGCAGACAGCCAATGTGTTATGTTAATTATCAACATGAAATAAAAGGAAGCTCATTATATGGCATGGCTGATACTTGCAGACAGGGCAAAGCAGACTTTGCAGGGAGTTGAGAATAGAAGTCCCACCAGGAACATCTGGCTAACAACCTAATGGAGAGCCTGATGACTCTGCAGAAAGAGACAGCAAGGAAGCAGCTAGTGTCGTTTCTAACAGGCAGTAGCTAATAATGCCATGGGAACATGCCTTCCTTTAGATAAAAAAGTGAATAAAAGCTAGGTTTTACAGCACTCGGGACCCCCTCAGCAGGAGAGAACCATCCATCTATTCCACCCATGGCATCTGATTGGTGATGTATCGTGACATATATTTCCATGTACTTAGTAACTTTGGCTCTGTGATATGACTCAGTCCGTCATCTGTTGAATGGAGAAAGCATGAACCCTCAACCCTGTGCATTCGTTGGCAAAAGGGCTGGTATTGCCAATATCAGTATCAAGTACAGCTGGTGGGGTATGTGGCTTGGGAGGGTGCATGGCTTCAGAAGAGCCCTGAGGGCCAGACAGAGACCTGGAGGGCCACACTGGCCCCTGACCCTGAGGTTTCCCATCCTTTGCAAGTATACATGGACACAAAACATCCCTTATGTTATGTTTGTTCGGTACTCTGAGCATGAGGTTATGAGTGACATTTTGGGAAAGAAAGGTAAGAGTTTAAGGCTAAAGCACCCCAAATGCATAGTTGTCACCTGTTTCAGTGACTAAGGTATGTGATTCTATCAGACAAAACTGGAAACAATGGCTAGGTCCATACTTTAGAGAGGTGCTGCTACCAATGGCACTCAAGCACACAAGCAGATCTCCGTCCTTGTCACTAACCTGAACCCACCCAAGACTTCATTTGATATTTGAGAGCTCTTCAAATCACTTACTACAATAACTCAGTAGAAATAGGGAAGTCTTGTCTTGAGGAAGCAAGCTGAAGACTGAAATCTCTCTACATGCTGTAGTGTGAAAAATGGTCCAGAGTTCCATGTCTGCTGGGAGCAGAAATATATCAGGTGGTCCATCACTGCCATCTAGGTTACTGCTGCTGTTCTACTTCCACTAACCACACATCTGTTTTGTAGTTTCAGAAGTGGAAATGGGGTAACGATGCCTAGGAAGTATCTGCTAATCACCTCCAGCTGTAGAGAATTGGGTAGAAGGGGTCAAGCATGGACCAATCAGGGAAAACAGTTCTAGGCTGATATTCACATGTCACAGAAAAGTATCAAAGGGGATTGAGATTATTGATTTCCATGGGGTTTAGAAGCATGACACTGGAAGACTTTTTTTGCATACAAAGTATTTGGTAGTCTAACAAGGTCCTTGTATGGAACAAAAGATGGAAGACCCATTTGGACATGGGCAGCCATCTTTTTTACTGTACCATACAATCCTCCAGGAAGTAACTGCATGTTATTACATACTTATGGTCACCCAGGGAGCATTTTAAAATACTTAAAATACTTTTTACCACACTAGATGCTCCAAGCAGCTGAAAAATATTTAAAATGAAAGAAGGCAGCCCTCAGAACACCTCATAAGTACATTGGTGGTAGTTGTAGAAGAACTGTGCGGATGATCCTTTTATTGTACATATGAGAAACTGACATGGTGACACAATGATCAATGGCATCAAAGGTTGCTGAGAGATCAAGGAAAACCAACTGAGTCACGCTGTCCCTGAAACAAGTCATCAATCAGAGTGACCAAAGCTGTCTCAATACTGAAACCAGGCCTACAGCCAGATTTAAATAAGTCAAGAAAATCTTCTTCATTCAAGTACACCTGAAGTTCTGTGGACATAACCCTCTTAAGCACCTGGCCTAGGAAGGTGGTAATGGGGGGTTACAGCACTGACAGCACAAGACTTACTCTGTTTCTGTCCCATGATACCTGGCAGAAAACAAAACTCCTCTGCTATGCCTTACCCTGGTGGCACCGCTGCATGTCTCCAAACACCGGCTGAGAGAAATCTCTCCTGGCGCCTGTCGGTGTTCTGGAAAACCTGGCACAGAGCCCCTGGGAGCGCACTGGATCCCGGACGAGCCCCCATATTGTTGAGGCTATTTTTAGCACCCGCCAATGCAGTGTTTTGCTCACCTCAATTCCCGAGTGGAAGTGCGAGCTGAGGAGAACCTGATTGACTGCTGGGATTTCGGCCAGGTACCAAATACAGACACACACACAACTTCTTGATCAAAAAGTGGTCTCCATTTCACTTAGGCACAACAGCCAGGCAAGAATGAAAGACCCCGTTTATTTTTACTAGTGCCAATATATAGGTTCTATAAGCAAAACATCAATAATCATCAATAAACAGAATGTAACATAACATATAAGACAAATAACAGACCCAGGCTACATATCACTTGCTACATATCAGATGTCAGGATGCCCTTCCTTTGAATTCGGACTCATGAGCAATATGTTCTAAGATAAGGGCCTGGGAGAGTGGATGTTTTGACACTTTGGGGGTCATAAAACAAGAGAACATATACACAAGAAAACGCATGTAGCCTGAAAAGGTCATTTATCAGTAACCCTATATGATCCTATTACTACTTCTCTAAGGGAGTATACAGAGAGAATTCAGAAAGCAATACAAGCCTCTGATTATTTACAAGACAGATACATTGGTGTGAATAAAGTGCAAGGCACTTGAGATGTAAAATAGTCAAGGACAGCAGAGTGCTTATCTTTTCAAAACATTGTTGTGGACTGGTAGGCCCCTTCAGGGCTAAGTTCCCAGGAAAGGAAACGAAACTTAGAGCAGCTGTGCTTCCCCTCCCATTCCATCAGTGTTCCATCGTGCTTTGCAACTTTGGTTCACAAAGCCTCGCAAGCGCCTCCGAACCCGTTGTGGGCCCAAAGTGTTTTTTTTCCTAACACAGACATACCACCCACAATGAGGCATTTATCATATAATAAGGCACAAGGGGCAGTGTTGAGAGAGCTAGAACTGAATATCTTCTGCCAATAGCAACCAGTCTCTTGCAATTAGAGGCAGGAGTGGCCAGCAAGAACAGGCAGCAGCTTGCACCTGGCCTCCCAGTACTGCTGTCATTGGGGCTTACTGGGGGAAAGAGGCATTAGGTGGCAATACTGGCATCATGTGGAACACAGGTAGAACTAATCAGCACAATGCCAACCTAGTGTGCCACAATGATGCCAGTGCCAGGAGGCTAGATGCATGCTGCTACCCTCCCTGCCTGCTGCTCCTGATTGGAAGAAGATTCAGAAAGCCTGTTATGATACTTTCTATACACTGGCATTTTCTAGCTGATTTAAACCATTTTCTAACTATGGAGGATTCTAAACACTGCAAAGTACTGTATATAAGAAAGTTATTAAAAAATTCAAAAAGGTAATTCTTACATTTTAAAACCCAAATATTCAAAACAGTTATTTTAACCCTTGTGTAGACCAGTCCAAAAAACAATCACACTGGCTGACTTTGGGATACATTTGGACCCCAATGAGTTACACTCATGTGTAAATTACACAATAAAAGGCAGAAATTTGCCCCCAGGGCTTCTAGGGTATTTTTGGTCCCCAGTGTGTGTGTCTTTTCCCCAGAAGGAAAGCAGTGGTAACTAGCTGAAATTTGGGCAGCGGTGTCACTAGGGGGGTGCAGGGGGTGTGGACCGCACCGGGTGACACCATCAGAGGGGGGGTGACATCCAGAGCCACCCCTAAGCACCTATCTCTATCTTCAGCCCTGCAGCGGCCGTCTCTCCAGCCACTTCCCTCTTGGGGAATCTTCCGCTCTTTGGCTGCACAGCAGTTTTTTTCCCCATCCTGCCTGGCCTGCCTGTTCATCAGCTGTGAATTTTAAGCGGGAGCTTTGAATCCCCTGCCTGTTCTTGGGCTGTGTGCTTGAGTGGTTTCCCAGGCAGGATGGGGGAAAAACCGCTCTGCAGCCAAAGAGCGGGAGATTTAAACCTCCAGCCCAGGCAAGCGCTGCCTCTGTAAACCTGCTGCATGCTTCAGTGGCATACCAAGGGGGAGTCGGGGTGCAGTCAATCGGGGTGCAAGATGGAGTAGGGTTACCCGGTGTCTGATTTTTGGCTGGAGTTTCTGGTTTTGGGGGGTCCCCTCCAGGTCTCCAGCTAACTTACCTCAATCTCCGGACTCTCAGCTTCAATTTAGAAAAAAAACTAAGTTTCTAGGTCTTCTGGTTCCCGAGATATACACCAAAACATCACCCCCCCACGACTGTTTAATCTGTTTTTTAACCGATCTGTATAGCACCTTTTAGCCAGAGCTTAGAAAAGTTACTTTTTTAAACTACAGCTCCCATCAGCCCCAGCCAGCATGGCCACTGGATTGGGCTGATGGGAGTTATAGTTCCAAAAAATAACTTTTCCAAGCTCTGGCCTCTAATCCCGCCCTTTCAGGATTGTAGCCAATAAGGGGAGCCAGGCTTGTGATTTGTTGACGCAGGCAGTGCTTAGGCTTCATTACAACGTCAAAATTGTGGTTTTGAGGTCTTCAGTTTGAGTAAGTAAGAATATGGGTTAAAGTTTTTTTTCTCTTGTGTGTAGCAGTCAGACCCTGGGCAGTTGGAGAGGGCAGTGCTTTGAAAACGTTTCCAATATGAAAGCCTTAATCCAATACTTGCTTTTCTGGGAGTAAAGGAATGCTGATCCCATGTACCTGGAGTAAACCCCATTGAATTCATTAGGACTTACTTTTGAGTAGACATGGTTAGGATTGTGCTGTAAATTAATGGGACTTCTGAGTAAACATAACAAAGAATTCTATTGTTTTCTTACCCAATTTTCACTTTAACCACATGAAACTATGTAAATGTAAATACATTTAGGCTGTGCGTATGATATTGTAATTTAAAGGTGTAATTTTAATTTTTCTAGTTTATGTCACTACTATTGCCATTACATTCAGTGATATATGGGAATTATTATTTATGAGTAACATTAGTACAAAAAACATTACTAAGGATTCTGTATGGTCTGGTATGGGAGGAGCTCCATGGGGGTGACACCATGAGTTACCACACTGGGTGACACCAACCGTAGTGATGCCACTGAATTTGGGGACATTGTACAGGTAACAGCTTGTGTCAATGCCTTAGAAGGACATTCCTGTAGGTCTATTTGTGTGTAAACTACACAATGAAAAGTGCACCTGGGGCCAAAAAGTGCCCCCAAAGTCTCTGAGGGTTAAAAAAAGCAATTTTATTGTTTTTAATATGACAAGCTTAAGCACATTTAAGCCTTTTAAAGTCATATTAAGCATGTATTTAACTTATTAATTGAAATAAATGGGAGATAAATTGCATAAAGTTTAGCTGAATCATGCACCACATCATCAAATATGAGTCACATAATGGTCTACAAGAGGAATGGCAGATTAAGTATGGTTTATAGCTCCAGTATTAAAATATGTAGATAATACTTGCTGTGTCTTAGGTTATAAACAGAAGCTTTTCTTTCTAGCTATAACTACATGAAAATGCCATAATTTGCATTTATATGATAGAGAATTGGTTTTAGTTTGCCATTTCCTTCTCTCCTGTGCAGCTTCAAAAGAGATCTGTGAAGACACTTCTCATGCACAAGGTAACACAGTTCATTTTTCAAAAAGTTCTGCCCATGCTAGATATTCCGTTCACTTGTGCTTGCATTGATAGAGCCCTCTGAAGCCTGAAAAAATGAGAAGCAGGTAACAGAGCAGAGGAAAGAACTAACATCTAAACTCAAGGATTGTGACGCCCTCCCCTGCCATGGATATGTCACACATTTCCCCTAGAAGATGTTATGGGTAGGCTATATTCTGATGTCACTTCAAGGGGTAAAGCCATGATCTTTTGAAGACTAGGAGTCGTGTTTGTCATCCAAAAGTACTTTCCATCCTTAGACTTGTTGCATAGTAGGCAGATGATACTGTCAGAATATCACAACAGATCATAATATATTGCCTACTAATGCAACAGAAAAGAGACATAAATCTGTTGTACAGATGCTTTGAATGTTATACAGAAGCAGTGCAGAGAGGTAGCATGAATGTCTTATGCCTTTCTTTTCATGCCTCCTATGTAGCATCCAAAATAGAAATTCATGCATCACCTCTGTGGTGACATATCGGTACAGGTTGTTGTGATCTCACTGCAGGGGAAATGTGCACTCTTCGGGGAAGTTAGACATGTGGCAGTCACAGGACTGCCAGACTTGTGGCTGGAGTAGGCTAGTTCAGTTCTCATTTAAAGGTGAACTTACTTAATTTGCACTTTCCAAAACAATCTCCGAATAGAAACACAGCCATTCTTCAAAATTTTCACTTCTCTCAGTTTTGCAATGCTGTTCTCCAACCAAGTAATGTGTACAAAAATGCATACACTAGTGAAAAGTCTGCATACAAATGCATATGTTAATAACATACAAAAATGCATTGTATTAGGGGAAATGGCTTTGCAAAAATGTATTGATCAGGATAAATTTGCACTAAAATTCTGGTGAATTTTCATGAAGACTTTTTTTTAAAAAAAAAAAGCAAACTGATGTAAAAATCTGGGGAACTGAAGAATGGTAAAATGAGAAGCTGAGAGAAACCAACATTAATAGATTTGTCCATCTCTGGTTAGCAATGAGGTACTGCTTGCATGAAACAACCTCCTCAAGTGGGTGAATAGCCCACTTTCTGGGACATTTTGCACATAGATTAATCACATGGAGAAGTAGGTTCACACACATTGTGCCTTCACATAAGACCAGCCTAACTGCAAGCCTGGAAAGGTGCTTGCAAACTCCTGAAGTGCTCACATGGGGGCCTGCTGCATCTTTGAACCAATCCTTCTTCTGCCCATTTTGTTGTAATGCCCAAAGTTACCCAACTTTTTCACCACATGGCAAATAGTAATCACTTTAAACATGCATGTCTGTCCAATGCTTCTCATATAGAATGAATCCATTACTCCTTTCCTCTGAGGAAATCAACTCAGTTTTGAAGACTGAAGTTTACTTGGAGAGTAAAGATTCCGAGCTGGATTTTTATTTATTTATTTAAATATCTTGAAATATTAACTTTTCGCCTTCCTCCCTGACAACAGGTTTTCAAGGCAGCTGACAATAACTGAAAGATCAATGCAGAAATAAATGATGAGATTTGTTTTTTAAAGGCAGTGGTGATTTCCGAAGGCTTGGTGTGAGGAAACAATGATGGAAAATGACAGTTCTTCAGGCCTTAAGATGCTGCTGCTACTGTGGCTGTTTCAATTGCAACTCTTCAAAAGTTCCAAGGTGACCCATGGGAAGATTAACCTGTCTCCCACCCAATGGCTGCACAGTCAGGGGACATGATTTGGTCCCTAGGGTGGGCCACTGTTCTGTCACACACACACCCTTGCGCTTGCCTGGCAGGGGAAGATGAGATCAAATAAGCAATAAAGTTTGACACCAAATGTGTTAAGTAGGTGTGTTTATTAGTTACTTGATAGAATAATCAAAGCAATTACACAATACATAAGCATAATTCATCAGAACAGATAATACTTCACCTCACTCAGCTACTCAGCTATGGCAAGACATTTATCCTAGATATAACAATAACAGCTGCTGAGTAGCACATACCTCTCCTCCTGCACAGTCCTCAGTCAATTAATGGAATAGCTTTGGAGTCTGTCTCCCCCATAATCCTCCCCTACGACTCTTATATAGCTCAGTAACAAGATGAGTCACATGTCTGCCGCCTCCCAAGGGCTGACTCCCCATGCACACGCTATCCTTGGGACAAGCAGCTGGCGGTATGTGTCAGGTGACTCTTCCATCTACTTCAAAAGATACCTCTTTCCCAAGCTTAACCACATCAAAGAGCCCATGTGACCAGCTGGATGCCTGGCACTGCCCAGTAGCCCCACTCTTCTCTTACGACATTCTGTGGCATATTTCATTCTTATACAGAATACAGCTCTAAGCTTTTACTATGGCATATAAAAGCACATTATTATGCAGATTCAGACTCTAAAATAGGCTTGGATAGGGCATCAAGGAGACAATTGCTGGACTCCAGATATCTTCAGACAATGCTTATGATACAGCCACCTCCTCTCACAGTCAGCTGAACAGTCTGAAGCTCCTAACTCTTCTTGGTGAAGACTCTGAGGTTTTGAAGAACGTCTATTTATATATTTAACAAGATTTATATATTACTCAATAATCAAAAACTCTAAGCAGTTTTCATAAAATATAGAATGCACATTAAAATTACCAGTAAAACCATGAGTTTAAAAAGTTAGCCTAATTTTTTTCAAAATAATACAAGCAGGTTTTTTTAAAAAATCACTTAAAATAATGTTATATATTAAAACTTCCATGTCTAGGTACACTTTCTCCTCAGATTTTAGAAACATTTGCTGTGCTCACAGTGGATTGCAAAACCAAAGAACTTGTAATACATACTGAATAATTATATTTTATAGCAAGTATCTGTGTTAAAAGTTCGCTATGCCTCCCTGACCCAAAATAAGTTTCTATAGGCTAAATAAAAGGCTCTTGAAAAACTTGAATACAATAATAGATAATGTTGTATTGCAGTGACCTTAATAGCCACATTGCCCAGAAAGGCTTCTGTTTTAAAGAGAGAGGAAAGAGGCCCTTAAAGGCAATACACAGAAGCATGCTGGCATGTCTCTATAATTGTAACCAAGGCAATATAGATGCTCATTTGAAGCAAAATCAGTTTGGCTTCAGCAGTACTGAAGTCCCACGATTTCTAACACCTTAAAAGCTTTTCTTACTAAAAGGGGGGTTCTTAAACTGTCATTTGATGGATGTAAAACACCTCAATCAGAACCACTAATCACTCCTAAAAGAGATTCTTTAGTAGAAGGATCTCTCTGGACTTGTTGCTAAAAGCTTGATGATTCATTTTTTGCATCTGTTTTAATGAAGTTGCACCAAGAGCATATAAAAACTTAACAGCGTGTGTAGAACATATTTTTCTTCATTTTAACAAATTCCAAACATTCAGCAGGTTCAAAGCATACAGGTTCAGTTATGTGATCCTGCAATAAGCTGCTATGAAACTGCTCACAGCAAATAGGAGCTGGTTGATCCAAACATCTGGTGAAACACAAAGGTCTCCTCTCCCACCAGCTTTATCACTGCCCACTAGCGCCATTCAAACCCAATAGAGGCAGATCCTGCAACATAGAGAGAGATACAATATTTCCTGTGCTATCAGTGCCTTGATCCCATATTGCCTGGTCTGTGTGTGCCTTTCTGTATAGAGCCCCCACCCTTAAAAAAATCTTCTGAAGTACAAATTTCAGGGTTCTCCCCAAGCCTGCCAAAACCTCATTCCTGTGTGTTTGTCTACATAAGCATCCACTTGGAGACTGAGGTCTTTATTAGTACTATATAGTACGTACATACAATGTGTGAATGGAACCTGTAAGCTGTGATCAGGGCCTGTATAGCCAGAACTACTGAAGATAATGTTTGGATTATCTTTGTGCAGACAGATTCTGAGGAGACAAAGCCTTAGAAGACAAATGAATGTGAGGCAGAGAAAATGAATTTAATGAGACTTTGTTAATTGGTTCCCTTTGGGTTATATTCTGAAACTAGTTACATGATCCTAACCTATGCATTTGCATATATCAGTACAAGATCAATTTTTGTAGTCTCTCAGATTGTACTTGATCGTGCAGCACTTGCATGCCAATCTCTCAGCAATCATATGAACTGCTACCATTGAAAAGGCATGTAGAATCCTATGAAAAAGCTCTTATCTGCAGTGTTTGTGATTCCTATTTCCACAATGCATGCCTGGATGTTCTGCCAACTCATTAGTTTGTTGCGGAACTAGGAAACAAGCAAGTTAACATGCTTTCCTCCACTGAAGCTATTTCCAATTACTTTGTCTGTTGAGTCCTTAGCTCCTGTTCTAAAGCTCCAAGACTTACTTTGTTCATGATGGTCTGGCTTCTTTGTTTCCTTACTTCCCCCATGACCATTTAAGAAATCTAATCTTTTCTTACCTTCTATATTGTTTGTCAAAATGATTATGTTTTCCAAAGCCTTTGTATCCTACAAGTGGGACAACAATGGAGACCTTCAAGAGTCAGCTGGACAGGCACCTATCGGGTATGCTTTAACATGGATTCCTGCATTGAGCAGGGGGTTGGACTTCATGGCCTTATAGACAGACCCCTTCCAACTCTATGATTCTATGACACCAAATGAGTAAGAGACTATATATGCAATGGAGATCTCAACAATAAGAAAGACACTAAACAAGAAGACAAAATGTTCCATTCAAAAGTGCAAAGTGTGTCTTACACTTAAATTACCTACCAGTCTCAAGACCATACCCATGTTTCACATGGTTGTCCAACTTCCTTTTCATTTCTGAACATGATGTGATGTGCTAATAGTCAGTCACCATTATTATATGCTTGCATGCTACTGTTGATATGAGCTCTTTTCCATGTGGTCAGTATTTTTCTTTTTAAAATGTTCCTTAGGGATTGATGATGAAACACCCAAGGTTGACTTGGTTAGTAAAAACCAGAACACCATATGCTCTTATGTCATTTCAATAGGACCAGCTTCCCTGCTCTTCCTCCACTTCATTGGCTGACACTTGCAAGAACAGGAAACTTGTAACATGATGACATCATTACCAGGGTACAGCAAAGAAGGGGAGGAACACTGCTGCAATTCAATAGCAGCAACAAATTCTTGGTAACATCTAGTTTCACTGTATCTTCGAACTGCCAAGCCATCTGTGTAATATACAGACATAAGTTGGGAAGGGTGCCTGAGTCTTGGTACAAACCTTGAGACAAAGAGATTCCTCCCTGCGTTTTGGTCAGAGCTTCTTTGTATCATTGCATCTGTATTCCACTGCCCACTCCCTTGGCCAAGAATAGATAATTTCTGCTACTTGTTATTTCTTATAACAGCAGGGACCTTCTGTCTCTTTAGTTTAAAGCATAAATGGGTTAGGATATTAATAATAATGCTGTCACGCACACAGTCATTTTATATCTCTAACCTTTGCTTTTCTATCAATAAAATAAAGCTTTGCTTTAGGCTGGTTTGAATATACCTTTCTTGGGTTATACACACACTACTTAGGCACATTTCAAGGCAAAGCACCTTAGCAAAAGATCCCCCCTCTCTAGGAGGTGTGTTTAATGGGATATGTGGGTGGCAGGTTCACACACTCAGGTTCCCAATATATGTGAGTGTGACATATACAATAATATATTAATCCATAAAGTTTTTATGGATACTTTTATATTATATTATTATTTTGTATGTTGTGTACTGCCTTAATCTATTTTACTAAATAAATAAATAGAAAACACCAGCAGTTATATTCAGTCCTTCATCACCAGCAGTTGCAGCTATGCACAAGGGACCTGAGTCAGTGAAATATTATTAAAGCACCTCACGGCTGCTCATAGGCCATCCAAAGAATTTAAATTAAAATGTAGGTGGGGCAAAGGCGAGATGTTGTGCCAAAACTGAAGTACAGCAGAATATTTATTTTAGAAAAATACGGCCTTGAAGACACTCATTTGCTTACTCTTATTTTTTTTCCCATGATGATGACAAAAAATAAGTGATTGAAATTACGCACTCATCAATGCTTTTGTTAACAGAAAGCAAAGGGTTCTGCTTCATTTAATGCTCCAGTCTTTCAAAATTAAATCAGACAGCTCTTTCCATATGCTGGGCAGCTTGATTCAGACTTGCATAATAAAACTTGTTATGTTTAAGTCCAAGATATTTGAAAGGTGCATAAAAATCCCAAAAGCAAGCACAAATTTATTCCCTTCAACTTTTGTTTATCATCAAGGTCAAACTTTAATTGATATCACTTGGCAATAATGGGATTTGACGCTAAAATATGAAGACTAATTTTCTACTCTTAAAAATATATGGCATCCTCTATAAATAATTAATGAAAACAAGAGCTTATTAAAAATGCAAAATCTGAACACTGAGAAGCAGAAAACTGTGTGTGAATAGAATATAAAAAATGTTTTTGTCTCCTAATTACATGCTTCCCTTCAACAGTAAAGTACTTTGATTAAACTTGCATCTAAGCAGAATTCAATAAAATTATCAAAACATTATCAAAAGACCACTAGAATCCAGAATTTGTTCCCGGCAATCTCCAGCTAACAAAGTCACACTGGCCAATTCACTTTCTGGCAAATTAGTCATAAAGGCATCTATGTGCATTCTTGTGGTATGGCTAGTTGTCCTTTAATTGCTAAACATCTAAAAAGAGAATAACATTGACTGAACTGGGAGAAGAACTTTAATAATGAATGAAGAAATAGTTCTGTGCTTGCCCACAGAAGTTATTATAGTATCATTTTGTCAGCAGAACCCTTGACAAACATTCAGCTTCAATATTTTTTTTAATGGAAACTACCATTACGTGTGTTTCATCCTGCAATCTATCATGATGCTAAACATGAAAAGAAGCTATGCAATGAGCCCATGAGGTATATTTAACTACTGTATTTAGCTTCCTTTCCCAAATAGTGGAAGGTATCTTCATCTTTTGCAGTTTAAAAGTAAAAAAAAAGTGCCTGGCTGATTTTTAATTAATTTAAGAGATTTTGCATTGAATTCAATGATAAGCTGGGTATGCTCAGTATGAACCAACTGTCAGTGTTCTAAAAGCCAGACTTACAACTGCTGGGCTTGCCTAATCGGGGGCCACACCCACACCAGACCTTTATTTCACTTTAGACCAGCCTTTCCAAACCAGTGTGCCTCCAGATGTTGTTGGACCACAATTCCCATCTTTCCTGACCATTGGCAATGCTGGCTGAGGCTGATGGGAGTTGTGGTCCAACAACATCTGGAGGCACACTGGTTGGGAAAGGCTGCTTTAGACACTCATGGCTTCCCCCAAAGAATCCTGGGAAGTGTAGTTTGTGTAGAGTTTTGTCTCTTAGAAATGTTTGGAGGGGTTTTGTGACATTTGTTCAGCTTGTATATGTTTTGAGTTCTTTCCCAAACAATTCCAGTCTCACCCTTATATATATATGTATGTTATCAGCTGATGAAGGCGGAAGCTGAAACGTTTTGTTAATACAATAAAAACCTCTGTTTGGTTAATCACAATTACATTCATATATGTGTGTGTGTGTGTGTGTGTGTGTATACATATTTGTTGTCTGTTTTTAAAATTTTGTTCTATTCTCATTGCTAAGAATTATTATTAAACCTTGTGGACACATTTAGACACAGCTTTCTGAATTCATCATGATCATCATCATCATCATCATTATTTTCCAGTTGCTACCCACAAACATAAAAAGTAGCCAGCTTGTGTAGTTACACATTTCTTAATTAATATTATTAGCCAGCTGGCCAAACCTTGTGGCATATTAGCCAGTATTCTGAGTTAAGAATTACTACTACTACTACTACTACTACTACTACTACTACTACTACTACTTTCCATTGCTAACCACAGTGAATATTATTAATATTAAATAGCATTTTAATTTTTTTCCTCACTCACTACTGCTGTTGACAATCTGCTCCCTATATGACAAGGTCTTTTTTAAAAAAATCTTTCTTGGAAAAAGGAAATTTGAAGGTGATTAGTATGAAAACCTCTGGAGCTACCCACCTGAAATTTGACATGACTAATCCTCTCTATAGGGGCTACCATGTCCCCAAATTTCATATTCCTCTACGCATATTATCTCAATGGTGCCGCCAGCCTGTGCCTGACTGATGCTACCGACATATCAGTATCTAGTATTGCAAATCTAATTTTTAAAAATCCTCAGAATTGTTTCAGAATCTTGAAGGAAGGAACAGGGGAAACACAGGAGTATGGTATGACTGCGCACTCAGTCTTGTTTTACCAAAAACAAAATTATTTTTTTTTAGAAAAAGCAAACTTTAAAGGTTGGTTAGCATGAAATCCCCTAAAGCTACCCACCTGAAATCAAGCAGGTTAATCCCCTCTATAGAGGCTACCATGTCACCAAATTTCATGTATCTGTGTGAAAAAACAAATGTGTTATGTCTGTTTTAATTTCAAAACATTTTAAAATTTAAAGTGGCTAACATGAAAACCCCTAGAGCCATGCAACTGCAACTTGGCAGGTTTAATCCGCTATATAACAGCTACCACGTTTCCAAATTTCATTTGCTCATACCATGGACTATGAAAAAGACAAATAATTGGGTGTTAGAACAAATTAAACCGGAACTATTGCTAGAAGCTAACATGATGCAACTGAGGTTATCATACTTTAGACACATAATGAGAAGACATGATTCACTAGAAAATACAATAATGCTGGGAAAAACAGTAGAAAAAGAGGAAGGCCAAACAAGAGATGGATTGATTCCATAAAGGAAGCCACAGGCTTGAACTTACAAGATCTGAACAGGGTGGTTCATGACAGATGCTAATGGTGGTCACTGATTCATAGGGTTGCCATAAGTCGTAATCAACCTGAAGTCACATAACAACAAAGTCAAAAAACAAAAAAGTTATGGCTATTTTGGTTTTGCAATGCATGTCAATGGGATTTCTGGAAATTTGTAATATCAGGATTGTGATTGGATCAGATCAGATCGGGTCTGAATCTGTCCATACTGGATCAGGCCTGATCTGTATTTACAAATTGGAGCCACAAATCAGATCAGGGTGGTGGTGGTGGTCCATGCACAGCCTTAGATAGGAGTCCTGCTAGTCTCCTACCAATGCTGTCCTTGTATGGCTCTGAATCGGGAACAAAAGAAGCTTCTTTACAACAGCTCAGATCAAATACATTTAACTCTGTATTTTCTTTTCCAGGCATGGGGAACCTTTGATCTGTGAACCAAATTAGGCCTTGCAGAGGTTTTCCCAAGCCATGTCCAACTGTCCAACACCATGTGACATCAGGTGTGGGGAGCTAAAGATGTGGCTGCAAAGGAACAATTGAGAGCCTTAAAGTGTGCTCTCAATTGTTTCTTGGCAAGCAGGGTTTGCTGTCAGCACTGATCAGCTGATTGGCACTGAAAGCAATCGCAGCTGGGATCAGCTGCTCTAGAGAGTTCTGGATCAGGAACATCCTAGTGCAGACAATCCCTGCTGAAAGCAGGGACTTACTGTTGGTGCCAGTTAGCTGACTAGCACAGAGAGCAAGCCCCAACTGGGATGGCTGCAGCCAATCCCTGCTGAAAGCAACATTGGCATCAGCACTGCAAACTCCACTTTCAGTAGGGATTGTCCTTTGCAGTCCTGCTTTATTTATTTGTTTGTTTCATTTGTATACTGCTTTATATTTGAAAAAAACCTCTAAGTGGCTTACAGTGTTGTAAAAAAACTACACATTTTCAAAACATTTAAAAGAAGCCAACTGAAACACTAACATCTTAACATTAACATAAATCATCATAAAAACCAAATTATACAGCCAGGTGAGTGGCTGTATACTATAGTCAGCATGGATTTTTTCACATTACACAGTGTTAAATTGAAAATACCCCCATGCCATTCTGATGCTTCCCATAAGCTCATTTCAAAACAAAACCTTACAAAATTTATAGTCTTGAACTCATAAAAGCTTGCTTAACAACCCTCTAATTTTTCATGGTGATACACACAACAGTCCGAAAGAATCGAGGGTTCCAAGTATAAAGAGAGAGAGAAAAAACAGACTCCTTTGGGACTTCTTTCTGTCAGAGTTCTCATAATCTGTTAAAATTCATTAAAAATCAGCCATGTTTGCAGAGTACCTATAATCCTATTACTGACCTTGCCCCGTACTGAATTTTAAGACTTCACCCCTTTCAAGCACTGTGATTGGAGAGTGTTGGGTGGGTGATAGCATTCTAACCTTCCTGCCTGTTGCCCCACCCTGATGTTCTCCTTATTTGGTGTTGCAATTGCTCCATTTCAGAGGCACCCTGTTTGGGTATATTAGAAACTGTTTTGAGCTATAGATCTGAACAAATCTCTACAAATCAGTTCAGGACTAGCCGATCCGTTCTGCTTCAACCTGATCTGGACAGGATACAAATTCGCCTGAATAAAACAAGCCAGGTGATAGTCCTTGAGTCCTATAAAAACATTCAGGTTAGTTTTGCTCACTGGCCTGAATAACTGGAGACCTGATCTTGCCTTTGCCTTGTCCTCAGCTGTATAGGAGCCAAATAAGATAGGACAGAACTGTAAACCAGAGCTTGGAAAAGTTACTTTTTTAAAACCACAACTCCCATCAGCCCCAGCCAGCATGTCCACTGGATTGGGCTGATGGGAGTTGTAGTTCAAAAAAGTAACTTTGCCAAGCTCTGCTGTAAACAGCACGCCTATACATCTTCAGAGCCTTTCTAACCCAACACTGCCTGGATACTGTGGAAATCCTTATACAACAACCAATGCCTTAGTCCGGGGTAGCTGATCTGTCCCCATCCAGAAATTCTTGGACTACAACTCCCATCATCTCTGGTCATGCAAGCTGTGGCAGATGGGGTGGAATCCAACAATATCTAAAGGGCCACAACTTAGGCACCCAGAGACTAATTCTCATGGTTCAGGCTATAGCCTGCCCCTTAAGGCTGATATGTCAGTGGACATCCTCAGTTCTCTCAGCAGGAGGCCTAAACTGAAGGATCAGGCCAGTGCGGGATGCACAGAGCAATCCTATGTATGTTTACTCATAAGCAGGTCTTACTGTATTCAATTGCCTAGTCTTCAGTATGTGTGTGTTTAGGATTTCAGCTTTAATTACTGAATTACTTATTCAAAATATGTTTACCACCTTGCCTAGCCTCAGGGAAGTATGCAACAAAACAATATGAAACTATAATTAAACAGTAGAGTAGAACAAAACAGTAAATGCAGGGAAACTGCATGCCAGACTACTGACGAGGACCAGTCGGTCTTCGCATATAACACCTGTCTTGGCGCGTCTGCACTGGCTTCATATTTGCTTCCGGGCGAGATTCAAGGTGCTGGTTCTTACCTATAAAGCCTTACACGGCGTGGGACCTCAATAACTTGTGGAACGCCTCTCTCGATACGAACCTACCCGTTCACTTCATTCAGAATCTAAGGCCCTCCTCCGGGTACCAACCCATTGGGAAGCCCGGAGGGTGGTTACTAGATCTAGGGCCTTTTCTGTGGTGGCCCCTGAGTTGTGGAACAGCCTCCCCGAAGAGGTATGCCTGGCGCCTACACTTTTATCTTTTCGGCGCCAGGTAAAGACCTTTTTATGCTCCCAGGCATTTTAATTTTCTTAACCATTTTAATCTTTTAATCTGTATTTTTAATTTTTGTCGTATTGTGTTTTTGTAGTGTTTTTTGCTGTTTGTTTGTATATGTTTTTATGATTTTTATTATGATATATTGTATTTTATCTTGTTTGTTCACCGCCCTGAGAGCTACTCTGCTGAGGGCGGTATATAAATTGAAATAATAAAATAATAAATAAATAAACAAAAAGTAATGATGGTGTGATCTTGTCTCCAAGTCACCCAAAATAGACATGTCTACTCATAAGGGAGAACCTTGAATCCAAAAGCAGTGATTTAAAGTATTTTGATAAAGGTTAGGGGTGCCCATAGTTAGAAAGGAAATGAAAGACCTTCCATACACCCTCTTCCCTGTAATAAGCTCTTCAGTGCACACTGATAGTGTCGCTTGCGACTTAATGCAGAGAGAAAAGGGTATGAATAAACCTCACATTAAAAATAATTATGTCAAGTTCAATAGCAGATTAAAGCTTCTATATTTGTGTACCCAAACCAATTTCCATGTTTTTAATGGCTTTTGGTGTCATGAGCTTTCAGAGGCAAGAGCCCACTTTATTAGCTCTGTAAAGCAGATACATGTGGAGTAAAACATACAGGGGATGGGCTGAACCCAAATTAATGAGATGGCAAGATGAAAAGAGACAGGAGGCAGCAAATGTCATTCTTCTATAGCATTGTTTCTCAACTAAACTTACAAGAATGTGTTTCCCTGGAAAGGAGGGGTTTTTATGGTCTGCACATTTTTAACAGATTGTAAATTTAAAAACCTTAAAACTTCCAGTGCGCTATAATTCTGGTGTGTCTTAACTAGTAACGTTGTTGAGGAGAAATATGGGAGAGCTCAGGGACTTTTTTCAGAGCAAGAGCAATGATGTTATCTGCCAAAGCCCTGGATTACTTGACAGGTCCTTCTTGCTCTGCCGAGTGAATGAGATAATAATAAGGCTTTCTGCATGTTTGAGAAAGATTAGCATAAAGGGAGGCAGGAAATGAGGAAAACAATCAGAGGCTGGATGTTTCTTTCCTTTTCTTTCATGGGGTTCCAACTTCAGGCTAGCAGTTTAAATGGTAACACTTCTTTGTGTTTCTAATTAAAAGCTAAAGGTTGCATTTCACCTGGCTGAAGATCTCTTATTAAAGCCCATTGTGTTTTACAAACTGAATCTATGTAGTCAGAAATAACCACCATTGACATCTTAATGAAGCTTACTCTCAGGAAACTATGCATAGGATTGTAATCATCCTGATAATAATAAATTGGATATAATGCTATGTACTGCTGCTCTCTCTCTCTCTCTCTCTCTCTCGCTAAGTAAGCATTGTAATGGATCGATACTCCCTGCAGGCATGGCTACAGGAGCTATCATGATGAGTTCCTGCACTTCAAAATTTACCGCTGCACCACTGGTATTCAGACACGGAAAAGGAAACATAATATCCATTTCTAACCCTACCTATGAATTTCCTGGTCTGTCTAGGTTTGCTTCCAAAAGTTAACATCATTTGAACTAATTTTGGATATAAAATTAGCAATGAATGTTGATGCTGTTCTTATTTCATTAAGTATGCATGCAAATTAGGGTTGCTTCTAGGTCAATGGAAACCTAAGGCATTCCATTACATTTCAGTGTGACAGTGTTTGGATAACTATGGATGCATCCACCTAGGGGGCTTAATGAATCCATTTTACAATTCAGTGTGACACTTAGACTTCCTCCACTGTAACAGGAAGGGGGTCTTGATTCACATTAGTGAGAAATTCTGTGTATAACTTCATGATCTTTTTCTGCTGAAAAGAGAAAATTATTATATCTCCCTGGTAGTTTCAAATCAATAACTAGCTGTGATTGCATTTCTAGACCGATGCCAATATTTCAGAGTGCAGACTCCCCTCCACTTCCTGCTAAGTAAGCAAAGTGTTGCCAGCATCATGACAAGTACAATCATGTTTGTCAAAGTTAGCGCGTTTTGCAACAGAAGCCAAAACAGATAATAGTTAAGGGATATAAGTGCTTTAAACCCATACAGCTGCCTTATAGTGAGTCAGACCATTGGTCTCTCTATCCTGGGTAGGTGAATGTACTACTGTCTACTGCAGTACTGACTGGCAGCACTCTCCAAAGATTCAGACATGGGTCTGTCCTGCCCTGTTACCTGAGATTTTTCTATAATGAAATCTGCCATATTGGATATGAGACTTTCTACAGGCAAGGCATATACCCTACCACTGAGCTACATCTAGAGATGGAAGCATCTGTCAATTTCTGTAGGTTTCTCATTTTTCCAATGGCAAAACAAAAGTGTGAAGCATTCACTGGAGGGAGAAAAGTAAGAGGTCAAAAAACCAGAATGCTCAAGGGATGAAACTTTATTCTGTGCACCAAGGCACTATAGTTAAAAAATTCCTTTGTAAAAAAAGTTCCTTTTAGAAATGCAACAGTGAAAGTTGGTCTCTATATGTTGTTGAAGAGTTAACTTCTCCCCTGATGAAGGCTTGAATCCACAAGCTGAAACGCTCTTGCATTTCTAAAAGGAACTTTTTTTACAAAGGAATTTTTTTACTATAGTGCCTAGTGCATTTTGCATGATGAATGATGGTCTTATTGATTGTATATTGTATTTTATTGTATTAATGTACGTCGCCTAGAGTGGCCGTTAATTCGGCCAGATAGGCGACTCATAAATAAAATTTTATTTTATTATTTATTATATGTTGGGTACAGCTACAACATATGCTTAACTGTAACTATTTAAATATGTTAATTAACAAACTGATACTTGGAACACTGGTGCTTCCCCAACCCCCCTTAATAATGAACTGTCTGTGTGCTGAGTTACCCTGAGCAGAAGTGGCAGTGGGAAACACTGAGGTGCATCTCTAGTAAAAAAAAAGAGACTGAGACTGAAAATTACTCCTTTTCTGGTGTGTAGACTAGAGCACTAGTTAGTTGTTGTTAGATCTTGCTGCAAACAGGTACATAAATGCTGAACTATTCCTGTGTTGAATACTTGAGACAAAGATTTGCTGTGCCTTGCAGTAGAGATCCTATCCTGCAATTCCTATTGCCTGAAGTCACAAATAAGTAGTGTCAGCTTTTCCTGGGTGAAATCACTACTAGGATGGGAGGTTTGTGAGCTAAATGAGCAGATCTTGTTTTGTGCATCTCATTGGCTAAAACTGCAGAGATTGAATGGAACAACTGCTTTTTTTCTGCCACCTGCTGATTGGATCAGAAATTTTCTCCTGCCATCTGTACGCTGAAGAAGTGCAATGCACACAAATTGCTAATGCAACCTGCTGCAGTGCTCTCATTTGTTTGCAGCTTAGTGGAGCATGGAAGGATCCCACTTCACTAACAGCATCCCAGAATTAACTGTGGGTAAGGTCAAATGACTTTCATTGGCGCATCTAGACCATGAGAGGAACTGTGCAATTTTGAACTTGGGAATATCTTTGTGGTTTTACCTATGTTGTTATTTGCATTTATTAGTCTATTTTTTCATGTCAAGTTACCAAAGTAACTTACAAAGAGATACAAATTTTAAAACCAAGTATAAAAAAACACAACAAAATATAAACCTAAAAGTATATCTATAATACATATATATAAGACAGGTCTAACACAACCCACCTCACAAAAAGATTAAGAAAAAGAGACTACAAATATACCTGATTATCCTCCAAATTCAGGGCCAATTGCTTGAGTGAATTTTTTTTTTCCTGGCAACTTAAAATAGGTAATGAAGGCACCAGGTGTGCCTACCTGGAGAGAACATTCCACAAGCAAGAGGTAAAGGTAAAGGTGTCTCCACACTTGTAGTGCGAGTCATTTCCGACTCTTAGGGTGACGTCTTGCGACGTTTACAAGGCAGACCATATATATGGGGTGGGTTTGCCAGTTCCTTCCCCGGCCTTTCTTTACCCCCCAGTGTATGCCAGGTACTCATTTTACCGACCATGGATGGATGGAAGGCTGAGTGGACCTCGACCCCTTTTACTGGAGATTCGACTTCCTCCTTTCGTTGGAATCGAACTCCGACCGTGAGCAGAGCTTTGGCCGCATTACCGCTGCTTACCACTCTGTGCCACGGAGGATCTATATCACAAGCAAGAAGCCACCACTAAAAAGGCCCATTCTGGTGTTCCTACTCTTTGCATCTCCATTGGACAGGCCATATGGAGAAGGGCCTCATATGATGTAGAGCCTGAGTTGATTTATGCTGGAAGAGGCAGTCCTTGAGGTATTGGGGTTCTGAGCCACTAGATTATGTTAATAATCTCTTTGTACTGATTTTGTCTATTGTTTGGCCATCTCTCAAGTGTGCATGTAAGGGGGAAGATTGATACCCAGATATCAAAATTGGGGGCTCAGATTTTTCTGGATTGAAATATTGAACTTGTCAAGGATTATCAATATCTCAGCACAGTCATTAACCAAAATGGAGACAATAGTCAAGAAATCAGAAGAAGGCTAGGACTGGGGAGGGCAGCTATGAGGGAACTAGAAAAGGTCCTCAGATGCAAAGATGTATCACCAAACACTAAAGTCAGGATCATTCAGACCATGGTATTCCCAATCTCTATGTGTGGATGTGAAAGTTGAACAGTGAAAAAAGCAGATAAGAGAAAAATGTGGTGCTGGAGGAGAACCTTGCAGATACCATGGACTGCGAAAAAGACAAATAATTGGGTGTTAGAACAAATTAAACCAGAACTATCTCTAGAAGCTAAAATGATGAAACTGAGGTTATCATACTTTGGACACATCATGAGAAGACATGATTCATTAGAAAAGACAATAATGTTGGGGAAAACAGAAGGAAGTAGAAAAAAGGAAGACCAAACAAGAGATGGATTGATTCCATAAAGGAAGCCACAGACCTGAACTTACAAGATCTGAACAGGGTGGCTTATAACAGATGCTGTTGGAGGTCGCTGATTCATAGCATCACCATAAGTCGGAATCAACTTAAAGGCACATAACAACAAGCCACAACCAAATAAGAAGGAAAATCTGGCCCAAGCATTGCATAAATGTGGTATCTTTATACCCATATGGCTTGTCCATCTATTTCAGTTTATGCATGTATATACCCACTTCATACATTACTGGGAAACATGAGCACTCATATCGTCCTAATAGTCTCTCCATAGGTATCTGGTTGGTCACTGTGAGAACAGAATACTAGACTATAGGCCTTTTGTCTGATCAGAAAGACAAAAGGGGTATATTATACAAAGAACCATTCCCCTCCCTTTTTTTGTTCACTGGGACTTTCATGGAGGATCACAAAGTCAAAGCAGTGTTTCTTATCCACAAACTACTCAGGCAGTCCAGAAGCATACGATGGTTGAGGGATCTGAAAGCTGTTAAGAGACCTAGAAGAAGGTCATAGATGCCTTCTGTCTCCCATTGAAGTAAATGGGGCAGACCTTGCTCTTGAAAGCTCCAGGTACCCATCAAAGCAAAGTGTTGAAGAATTATAGAGTCAAACAGCCTTCTATATGTATGGTTTCCAATCCAGCAGAAAACTAAATACTTCTAAATGTTCCATGTGTGAATCATCTTTGCTAGATCAGTCTTATTATATATAACCGAGTATCAATTTTTAGAAAGGAAATGGATTATTATTTATTGTTGGGGCTTAGCACAAAAATTATAGTGCCTCATTCAGTATAAAGTAGCAGCAAGTTACTGTGTTCTCCATATGTCCTGTAGAGACAATGAAAACTCTGATTTGATTGATTTCTTTATGTAAGAATTATAACTTTTGTACATTAACTAATTATTAGGTGCTTTCTTGTATCTATTTACTGCATGCTTGGTTAGGGTTCTTTGAAGATTAATAAAAGTAAGTGTGGGAGGATGATATAAAAAAAAAAAACCTGAAGAACATTAATTGCATTCTGCATTTATTTCTATAATAGATTCCACCCCTCATTTTCCAGAAGAACTTGATAAATCTGGCTGCATAATGAAAATATATTAAAAACAACATTCACTACTGTTCTTCATATAGCTAAATAGATTGCATTTGCTGTCCTTTTCGAAGTATTTCCCATATTCTTCCAAACGTTTGTGCTTTGCATTTCTTCATTCTTTATCTTTCTCCCTTGATAGAAGAGGCTGGGTTTCGATATTGAAAGAACCACTGAGATTTTAATTGTTGGCTAATTAATTTTCAGAGAAGTAATCCAGTAGTTTACTTAGCCGTCACTATCTACCAGAAGAATACAAACTAAGCTTACGTAAAGTTTTGCATATAAAAAACAGCCATTTCAGGAAGCTGACGGCATTATGTGTTATAAAGAATCATCTGCCTGCCCTTATGCATTTATGAGGATAGTTTTGGATTTTAATGAAATTATTCTGACTGAGTAAATCCTTGAACCAAGATTGAAAGGGAGTTAATTTAAGTTTCTCATTTTAAGCCTGTTAAAGTATCGCATATGGAGGAAAAGGTGATGATGCTTAAATATCTCGGCTCTAAAATCAATACTGAATATATTCAAAAATTAACAATTACCAAGGACTAAAACATTCATAGCTCAGAATTACAGAACAATTAAGCCAGGCAAATGTATAATGAGAAATATTAATTTTTAATACAAAATTCTGTTTTTTCAATGAAAGGGTTTTGAAGAAAGCTTCAGCACCATTTGAGAAAAGGATAAGTTCTTTTTTCTTAACGTGGTTATATACAGCATGAAATGTAATTTGTCATCATTACTAAAATTACACTTTTAAGGTCAGGTACAGGCTAAGCAAATTTAAAATGAGATATTTCAGCCAGGCTGGAAAACAGATAGAGATGCATTTATTCATCATTATTAAGCAGCTATAATTGTGTATAAATATGAAGGAGTCACCCCTGCATTTAGCTCGTAGGTAACAGCTGACTGATTCCCGGCTGACAGTCACATAACATGATCTCCATATCAACAGATGCTTAGGGGAATAATAATAGGGTGGGGATGGGGAATGAGTGGCCTTCGAGCTGTTGTTGGACTTCAGCTCCCATCATCCCTGACAATTGACAGTGCTGGCTGGAACTGATGGGAATCCGAGTCCAAAAACATCTGGACTGCCACAACTTAGCTACCCCTGATATAGAAGATCAGATAGACAATCCATGGGATCACTTAATGAATCTGTTGTTGAACTGTAGCACGACTCCCTCGTATAAAACCACTTCAGTAAATAAAACTAACATGTTGGGGAAAGGATTAACCGATCACCCCGACATGCCAACATATATATGTGCAAAAATTCATTTTACAAAACAGAAACATTCTACCATTCAGTCCCCCACCTGCAATCTGAAATGGTACAGTCCAGAACCAGACTCATCTCATGAGTCTGCTGATCACATGTTTCTGCAATATGACAACCCTGGTCCAGAGAACCAGCAATGTATAATATTCACTAATAGGCAAAAAACCTTGCGGTTTAAGAACATACCTATAGCCCACAGATATTTCTATCAAACTTTAAAAAGAAGGGAAATTGGGCAGCTATAGTGAATGCACAAGGGAACAGGAGACCTGACCTCCTCTCTGAGATATTGGACTGCCCTACACAATTTGGGTTGGTCTTTCACAGTCCAATCCACTTGCTGTGTAGCTTGGAAGAATTTGGTAACATATGCCTCTGAGCATATGGTGAGTGGTTTTCATGGTGAACGGTATTCAGAGGTGGTTTTACCATTGCTTCCTCTGGGGCTGAGAGGTAGTGACTGGCCCAAAGTCGCCCAGTGAGCTTCATGGCTGTGTAGGGATTCGAATCCTGGTCTCCCAGGTCGTAGTCCAACACTGACCTGGGGGAGGGGCAGGGCAGGGAGTGGAGGGGGATGGGGAGGAGATTGGGCAGAAGGGAAGCCCCTTTCCTTTATTTATTTATTTACTGTTTGATTTATATCCCACCCTTCCTCCCAGCAGTAGCCCAGGGCAGCAAACAGAAACAATAAAAACACTTTAAAACATCATTAAAAGACCTTAAAATACATTAAAACAAAACAACGTTAAAACATTTTTTAAAGCTTTTAAAAAAGGGTTAAAAACAGTATTAAAGAAAGCATATTAAAAGCAATTCTAACACAGACACAGACTGGGATAGGTCTCAACTTAAAAGGCTTGTTAAAAGAGGAAAAGTCTTCAAAAGGTGCCAAAAAGATACCAGAGAGCAAAAGGAAACCATTGTGAACAGTATCATTGCTTTTCAGCATTTCCCTCACCTTTTTATTCTACAACAGGCACGTGTAGCCTCCCACCCAAATTTAAACCAAAGCTGTCCCTGGCCACAACCACACCAGGCCTTTAGTTCACCTTGGACTGCCATGGCTTCTCTCAAAGAATCCTGGGAAGTGTAGTTAGTGAAGAGTGCTGAGAGTTACTAGGAGATGCATTGTTCCCCTCACAGACCTTCAATCAGAGTGGCTGACTGTTCAACCAGTCTGGCCACTGAAGCTCTGTCAGTGGAATAGCAGTTTCCTCTCAGCACCCTTCACAAACTACACTTCCCAGGATTCCCTGAGGGAAGCCATGACTGTCTCAAGTGAAATCAAAGTCTGGTGTGGGTGTGGCCCCCTGATTAGGCAAGTCCAGCAGCTGTGAGGCTTTTAGAACACTGACAGTTGGTTCTTACTTAGCATGTCCCGCGTTATCATAGGCTTCCAGCCAATACTTCTTAAATTAATTAAAAATCAGCCAGACATTTTTTTAACTTTTAAACTGCAGAAGATGAAGGTCAGAGTATGGGGCAAGGTCAGTATTAGGATTACAGGTACTCTGTGAACATGGCTGATTTCTAATGAATTTCAACAGGTTATGAGAACTCTCAGAGAAAAAAGTCCAAAAGGGCTCTGAGGTTTTTCTCTCTCTTTTTAGACTTTGAACTCTCGATTCTCTCTGACTGTTTTGTGCATCGCCATGAAAATTGAGAGGTTTGTTAAGCAAGCATTTCTGAGTTCAGTACTATATGTTTTGTAAGGTTTTGTTTTGAAATGAGCTTATGGGAAGCATAAGAATGGCATGGGGGTATTTTCAATTTAACATTGCGGAATGTGAAAAATCCACACTGGCTATAGTATACAGCCACTGTTGTGGCTGTATAATTATACAAGATCAGTCAAAGCAGCACTTTTTATGTACTTATATTTAGCTACAACATACTTTTTTACTTCTATAATACCCTTTCACCTAATTCACCAGTGGGTGCTAGATACATAAAAATAATGCAATGCCAGTGAACACTTCCATTTAAACAATTTAGGTGGGAAAAGAGAATCAAGAATGAATCCAAGGCATGTGGAGAATAAAAAATCTGTGGCTGCTTTTTAAAATGTGAGTAGAGAGTGAAAATGTTAGATATAGTTGCCATGAACTTTAAATGGAGAGTAGTTTCTGAAGACGATTGAGATTCTGAGAACAAGCCTCAAAACTGGGCAGTGGATGGGAACCTCTGGCCTTCCAGAAGTTGCTGGATTTCAGCTCTGATCAGCCCCAGACAGCATGGCCAATGATCAGGGATGATGGGAATTGTAGTACAACTGCTGGAAAATAATTACATCATAAATCCATTGGTAACTTAAAAATGACTTTAGTCTGCCAACTTCCTGAAATCCAATAAAACTGTATAAGATAATTTATTTGTGGAATGTATAGAATGTCATTTCTTTAAATTTGCATATAATTCCCCATTATCTTGCATAAAAGAAAGAAATACATCCTATACATCAGGTAGGGAACCTATGGCTTTCTAGATGTGGCCATCAGCCCCAGCTAGGGATGGGCGAGAAATTTGATTCAGTTCACATTTCAAGCCAAATCTATCAAATTTGCACTTTCTGAAACAGTTTGAGAACTGAAACACAGCCATCCTTTGAAATTTGCACTCATTTGAATTTTGCAAGGCAGTTTGTCAATGAAACAATGTTAACAAAAATGCATATGTTAGGGGAAAGTGTGCATAAAAATGAATATACGGCTGAAAGTAACATACAAAAATGCATTATATGACAAGAAAAGAAATTGCTTACAAAAATGTGTACATTAGTCAAAACTGCCTACAAAATGTGTGTATCAGGAGACATTCTCACTAAAATGCTAAAGAGTTTTCATCAAGATTTTTTTTAAAAAAAAATCACAAATTGCTGCAAAATTGTGGAGAACAATTAAAGATTGGAAAAATGAGAATCTGAGAGAACCAAAACTGGCAGATCTTTCTACCCCTAGCCCCAGCCAGCACTGCCAATGGTCTGAGATAATGGGAGTTATAGTCCAACATCTGCAGGGTGTTGTCTGTCCCTTCCCTATACAGTAAACACATAAATCTTCATCCCTAGGCCTTTTCTGTTAACCTAAGAAAAGGTCTTTCTGATCAGGCCCAGGGTCCATCGAGTGGCCCAGGGCCCACCTGTCAATCACCTGATGTCATTATGATGTCAGGTGACAACAATACATTTGAAGTGTGTTTCCCAGCAGTTTCTACTGAAACTGCTGGGAAACACACATCAAAGTGAATGCCACGCCTTTACCTGCCTCCAACCTGATATCGCATAAAGTGCCAGGTCCAGGATAGGCGGGCTTGGCTTAGGGAAAACAGCCTCGTGGTCCTAATTAGGTCCATGAGCCAGAGGTTCCCTACTCCTGTTCTAGTCCAACATCTTATTTTCCAGCAGTGGACTTCCAGATGTCTCACAAAGTCCACAAGCAGAATTTTTAAGGTAACTGTTTAACCTTAGAAACTGAGATTCAGGGGCATGTTCGGTCTGTCGATATTTTGTTAAACACAGATGGCAACAAAGAGGAAGGAGCTTGTCAAAAAGGGGATAACCCTGGCCAATCCCCATTCTCTACTTCCAAGCTGAAAGAACTTCTATAGTTTCCCCAAAGTTTCCCATAAGATAGTGTATTGGGGATTCCAACAACGCCTTTCCATGGTATTGGTGTAAAAGCTGCTCTAATATGCATTTCCCTCTGAAGTTATTAGTCTCCTTTCCCCTATTTCTGAACAAATTGATGCCACTTTGATAAAACAAACAGAACAATAACCATTTGGGGTTACCATTTTTTCTCCAGCACTGCATCTGCTGAGCCCCTCTTCAAAAGAAGTCTGCCCCCCCGAAGCACTATCACTCTATTTGTGCTTTCCTTTTAAGAAGAATGTGCACTGCTAAGAGCAGAGAGATGACTGAAGTGAAATTGCAAGAGGGAGTAAAAAATGACAAAGCCTCCATGAAATTAACATGATTTTTGACAAGCTGACAACCCTAACAAGCTGATTACTTTGTCCCAGCAGTAATTAACACTCGGAAAAGAAGGCAGCATCTAAAATCAGCTGGCTAAATTGTGAGAGGCAGAAATCAACTGTAACCAATTTCATCACAGACTGGAAATTCTCACCTGTATGAAACCTTTTTGGTGGCTTATGTTTTAAGTCATGTATGAACAGAGCACAGTGAACAGAGCAAAATGGAAGTAGCACCCTTTTTCATTTAGCATAGCTTACAAATTATCACTATGCCAAGGCATTCCATATTATTATTATTATTATTATTAACAACAACAACCTGTCCTTCCCCCTGAAGTTCCAGGGCAGGTTACAACAATAAATATATGCAAGCAGTAATACATTGACTTGAACACATCAGTAAAATCTGTAGTCCGTAACAGAGAAGAAAAATGGAGAATGCAGATCAGGAAAGAATGAACCATCTCTCTTTAATTTTTCTTTTCTATAATGCAGGGCTAACCAATGTGATACACTCCAGATGTTCTCCACCTCCCAACATCCCTGACCATTGGCCATGCTGGCTGATGCTGATGGGAGTTGGAGTCCAACAGCATCTGGCAGGCACCACATTATTGGCTACCCCTCCTGTAATGTTTTAGGAATTTGTCTTCACTTACACTGTTGCTGATCATTCATATATAGAATTGTTCGGTGCCAGATGAAAATAACTATTTGAAAAGTTGAAGCTGCTGCTTTTGGAAAAATATGTTAGGACTTGCTGGTTTCTGAAGTCTTTCGTTCTCGTGGATTCTTTGAAGAAAACCTTAAATAGTGCAATTCTATGCATGTCAAATTGGATGAACTCCCACTGAATTAATTTACAAAGCCCTGAACAACTTAGGTCCAGGGTACCTTAGGAACCGCCTGAACCATTAATATTCCAGCTGATATCATCTGCAGAAGTGTCATTGGTTGTCCCCCGAGTTGGTGAATCTCATCTGACAGCAAACTTTTAGTGTCCTTGGCCCAGGCTTGTGGAATGCTCTTCCAACAGAGATTCAGCAGGGGCCTTCTGTTTTAACTTTCAAATGACTGCTGAAAACTTTTCTTATGCGGGCAATCTGTGACAGTTAGCTTATGATCTCTGATTTTAAATATTTATGTGGTTTTATTGCACATATGTATGGCTGTTTTAAATGGCTTTGATTTTTTTTATGATATAGAAGTATACAAAAATTGTATTTTTAAAAAATTCCATGGGGCTTATTTGCAGGTAAGTGAGGATAGGCTGCAGTCTAAAACAGTACAAAAACTCCTGACATCATTTTAACCCTAAGCACCTTTGTCAAAGCCAGTGAGGAAATTGCAACATTCTTTCTTATTTCAAAGGCTCTTCATACTTAAATGTGTATATTTATAAAGACTGTATATTTATAAAGACTGTAGCTGAAATAGCATAGTTACCATGGTGTTTACTCTCAGTCTGGGTCTTGTTAAATGAGAGCATTTGGAAATTCAGGAGGGTTTAAAATGAAAGCCACCCAGAACTGGAGTGTGGGATTGGCTAGGGCAAGGAGATAGGGTGTCTGGGTCCCTCCAGATGTTATTCAACTCCAACTTGCATCAGCCCCAACCAGTATGACAAATGGGCAGGGATGATGGGACTTGTAGACCAGCAGCATCTGGAGGGCCACACAGGTTCCCCATACTTGGGCTAGGAAATTTCCTTAGATCTCCCTAGCATTGCATCACCTTATGCTGGGTTTTCATGGGGTTTCTGGAACTGGGTATAGAATCAGGCCTCTCGGATTCTTCTATCAGCATAGTGCAGAGCAGATAGGGATGTGGTGCCGCAAGCCCCCTTCCTAGCTCTCAGGGGTGGCGTGGGGGTCATAACATAATGAAGAAGGGCCATAGCCCAGTGGTAGAGCATCTGTTTTGCAGCCAGGATGTTCCAGGTTCAATCCCCAGCATCTTCAGGTAAGGCTGGGAGAGACCACTACCTGAAACCCTGGAGAGCTGCTGCCTGTCAGTGTAGAAAATACTGAGCTACATGGACCAATGTTCTGACTTGGTATTAGGCAGCTTCCAATGATCTGAGCACAGAGACATCTTTGTATAATTAATTTTCTGACCATAGCAGTTCCTCTCCATGTCTGGTGCACCCATCCTTTCCGTAACTATTCCCCTGCTGAGATCTTCACAACTGAGCTCCTATTGCATATTTTCATCATTATACATGATCTGTACAGTTTAAATGGCCAACACCCACTACAGTACTTGACTGCAATTAGCCATAGAAGGAACTAAGACTGAGAATCTGTTTCTCAATCATGAATCATCTGCAGAAGTGAATCAGAATATTAGGGGAAACTGCAAAACACAAACAAACCATTAAACATGGCAAAATGTTTTGAATGTTCAGCTTCAACAGAGGTAATGGGACACTAAGGGCACAATCCAATTTACCTTTCTGCCGGGCTGGGGTGAGTTGGATGTACTAACGCTCCACACGCTAACCCCTTCTCTCTAGTTTTCCTCCCCAACAGACATCCACCAGCAGCAGCATCTCTGCAGCCCCAGGAAGCCAGTACCTGCAGCTGAGTGGCCCACTGGCTCCCCCTAAGGGCCACATTTGCTCATGGGGAACATTCTGGGGGTAATTATACATAATCCCCAACAAGCACTGGAGATTAAGCCCCGCCACTTTCCATTGTATCACAGTACCAAGAAATGACAGTGGCCATATACATAGCCTCTGAAGTGATGTCGAAGAACATGAGTTCATCTTCTAGTCTATATGCGAACATCTATAATGTCCCACAAACTTCTATTTCAAAAAAGGGAATTAAAAATGGGCAAAATGTTATATATTTATTTTTGTACATCCTTTGTTATGAAAAACTGCAACAGGCACAGTAACCAACAGGGTTTTTTTCTCTTCTGATGAGTACATTTTATGCTGGGTGGGGTGAAAGGCAGGGAGGCAGTTCACTTCAAAGATGGGGAGGACCCCCCAAAATCAGGATGTGAGGGGGAGATTTAAAACTTTCCCTGTGATTCCCTCTTGTTCGGCTCAGCTGACTGGGGAATAGCTGAGAGTAGTGAAAAGGAGGCTGGATTGCAGAAAAACCGATCTTTTTCTGGGACCCCACCCCCTTCTTCCCACTGCTTGGCTGAACAATGGGAAGGTATGCTGTGGCCACATAAGATTAGACAGTGGGCCAGAAGCAGCCAGGGTGCGTGGGTGTGCAGATAAGAAGGCACGTTTCTTGCAGACAATGCATACCAACTGGAGAAGTGCATATTTGCCCCGAGAATGTACAAAATGCAGTTCAGATATGCACATCCCCCAAGATTATGTATCTTGACCAGGAAATGTGCCCAATTCCCTCTTCATAGATGGTTTATGTGCATGTTCTCCAGGCATGGGTAATGTGCACATTGGTTAGTTGTTATGTGATTGTTGTATAGTGGTTAGTGTGTCGGACTGGGACCTGGGAGACCAGGGCTCAAATCCCCACTTGGCTGTGAAACTCACAGGGTGACCTTGGGCCAGTCACTGTCTCTCAGTCTAGCCTACCTCACAGGGTGGTTGTGAGAATAAAATTGTGAGGGGGAAGACCATTTTGGTACATCACCTTGAGCTCTTGGAGGAAAGGTGGGATATAAATGTAATGAATAAAATTAATCACTCAACTTACATTCTTTCAACATACATAGCATAACTCTACTTAATATTTTTCCTCATCTGTTTGACAGTGTTTTCTGTAAAGCATAAAGTTGTGCCTTATTGTTAAAAAAAACCAATAGTAGTTTTTCTATAAAGCCTTTGCTTTTCTTGCTTTTCTATTTCTAATAAAATTTGTATGTTTCAGCACAAGTACCAAATACCAGATCTATTTAGACTCGTTTTTCTTTTCTTTTTTCACTGCCTGCCTAGTAGTAATGAGCAGAAATATCAGAATTTGAGCACATATACACAAAAAAAGGAAAATTTGAAATCTCAGTTTCTGATTCTATGTTTCAGCCATGCACTTCTGTACTCAGAGTGACTTTCCCTAGATGAGTGCAGTCTAGTTCTTATGGCAGATTTTAAAGGGGGGCAGAATTTTGTTGTTCTTTGACTGAGCTATTCTGAAATGTTGTTTAGGTCACATCCACCTGCCTGGGTGGGATCAAAACTGAATCTATCTGACACAGTTTGCAGAGAAAGAGAAAGCTGAACAGCAGCTGCTTTACCTGGCAGAGATCCTAAGAGGTGCCCAGTGTGAAATGGGCTTTGGGATTTCAAGCTGCTGCTGTTCTCAGATTAATATGCTTCTGATTTTAATACTGCTTGCTTGGGTGTGCTTATTTCTACACCTTAGTTAATACCTTTTCAACCCGTATTGTTTAAAACATAAATTAATTATTACAAACGACAATAGGTTGTATCCAGTGCTGCACCAGCGGGTTCCACTAGTTTCCTGTCCTCCCCCATGCCCCCCCAATCTGCTCTGGAAGGTGCCCCAACCCTCTGGAGCTAATTTTGAGGGCACATGGGGATCTGGAGGGGCAGGGGTAGGAGTAGCTGTAGTGTTGGATATGGTCTAATGTAAGTCCCCAGCAATCTCATTCTTCAGCAGCATACATGGTTTCCTCCCCCTATTTAACTTCACAACCACCCTGTGAGGCAGATTAAGCTGATACATAGTGACTATTCTTACCTGAACATCACCTAGTGAGTTTCATGACTTAATGGAAATTTGAACCTGTGTGCCCTTGGTCCTAGCCAGACACTAATCACTACCACACTGGTTCTCTCTAGCCTTAGATTCTGCTACCCTTTTGGGAGACAAGAGCAGCTCATCCAATGGCAGCCAGAGGGGCATAAAGTACTTTCCCAGTTCCTCTGTGACATCAGAAAATCTCAACAATAAAGCCTTTGGCAGCAATCAACTATCACCATACATACCCACAAAATCCCTTAGCACACTGCAATATAGATGACTATTGAAGAAAGAGCCAACCATATGTTGTATGTTTTTCTCCTCTGTGGATACCTTATTAGACACATAAATTACAGGAGAGGCATAAACCCAGGATGTTAAAGTAGACCATCAAACTCTGATCAAATATATAGCCTGAACCAAATGAAGCAAAAACAAACCAATCTAATCTACGTGTAGTGAGCCCTACATGCACACAGAGGACGATGAAGCAAGCCCCACCCTTTTGGTACAAAAGCTGATTCTGACACAACATACAGAGCTGAGGTTGGGGGCGGAAACAAGACATTGTGAGGAAGGCCCATATGGACCTAAAACTGTTCTTTGAGGCCACATTGACTCCAGACATTTATTCCACTATTATTCCACTTTAAACAGTCATGGCTTCCCTCAAAAAATCCCGGGAAGTGCAGTTTGTGAAGGGTGCTGAAAGCTGTTAGAAGACTCTGGTTCCCCTCACAGAGCTACAATTCTCACTTCTTTTCTGGAAAGAGAAAATGACTGTTAAACACCATTATGGCATATTGTAGCTCTGTGAGGAGAACAGGGGTCTCCTAACAACTCTCAGCATCCTTCACAAACTACACTTCCCATGATTCTTTGAGGGAAGCCATGGCTGTTTAAAGTGGAATAATAGTGGAATAAATGTCTGGTGTGAATGTGGCCTGAGTCACAGTGATAAGATAGAAATCCATGCCAAAGTTAAATGCATAGTGAAGAATAGACATAATATTAAAACCTGTAAAAGGGTGAAGTATTTAGGTTTATCTATTACATCAAAATTGCAGAAATTGTATAGGATTAACCATCACAATCTTCAGAAGCAGGTTCAGGAAGACCTAGGAAATTGGAATAAGGCAAACCAATCTTTATTGTGAAGAATTAGTATTATAAAAATGAATGCACTCCCCAGGATCATATTTGTATTCAAAACCTGTTAGTACCCAGAATAAAATCAGTGACAAATAGAATGGCAAAAGATAATAGATACATTTATATGGAAAGGAAAGAAACCACGAGTGTCCAGAAAGGTGGGAAAGGAAAATAAAAAAGAAGGTGGACTAGGAATTCCAGATATAGCCACTATTCCAATGCAGCGTGCTTTGCATGGTTGATCAGTGGCTGAAATCTATAAATAACAGGTCAAAGGAGGAATCTTCAGTTACGACCAACATCTGAAATTTATTGTGGATAAATAAAAAAGAGGGGGGGAATTGTATATAGAGGAGTACCGTACGCAGTAGGCATATGTCTGGAAATATGGGATGGATACAAACAGACAGCATCACCTAAAACTTCCCCACTGGCCTTCTTAATTGATGATGAAAGGTTTAACCTGAAAGGACAATTAGGAAAATTCAGGATATGAAGTAGGAGACTTTTCAGGATTGGTACAAACAGCTGAACAAGTAAAAGCTAAATAAAAGACTTGCCTAGATTCCAGTATTTACAAATACAAACTTTTTGTGTGTGGGATGATCGGGAATCAAGAGATCTGGAGAGAAAAGATTGCATCCCAATTTGAGATTTCTCCTTCCCCTTCCCTGTCTTCCCTCCTCCTTTCCCAGCTACCTGATGACAGCTACAAGTGAAGCCCAAGATAGGTAAAATACATATTTTGATTCCTAGCAAATGGGTATCTGTTTTAATTCTGGGGGGGAAAGCTACCAGGTTTTCTTGAGGTCTGAAATAAAACATGGGATAAACGCAGGGAAAACACAAGGAAGACAACACTGTAATGACAACATCATATAGAAGTCCCACAAAAAGTGACTGAGCAAAGAATGGTGATTCCAGAATAAACACTGTGCAAGCATCCTCTGTATCTTTGAAACTACATTAGTTATTATGGTGACACCAAGCCTATAAAGTGGCTCACATTTGTAACTTACAGTTATATGATCTGAGACAAGCAAAGAAAATGTATCATTTTTAGTACTATTTATTTCAGAATAAGGATGCTCAGTATCAGGGCCGGCCCCAGGCATGACTGGGTCCTTGGGCACAGCCTGCTCTGGGCCTGCGGTGCCCACCTACCCGCCCACCCCACCTAGCTCTCAGTCAGTCCTTAGGAAAGATGTGCTGTGCATTGCAAGCGCATGGCTGCCATCAATCAAGATGGCAGCATGGGCTTTCCTAAGGGGCTGATGCCTGCGCCACCATCTTGGTTGATGACATGCATGTGTGCTATGCTATATGCGCACACATGCCTACCATTAACCAAGATGGCAGTAGGGGCATCAGGCCCTTAGAGAAGCTTCTGCCGCCATCTTAGCTGATGGCAGATATGCAGGCACAGCACACACAGTATTCACAGCAATGGAAGAGGTAATGGAAATGGGGCATGCAGGTGAGTGTTGTGGGCCCATGCAGTCTGCATGGGAGGGTGGGAGCTCCCTCTCTATGATCTGTGGCATGGTCAGGAGTTGACCATGCCACAGATCACAAAATGGGAGTTCTACCCTCCCACCCTAAGGAGGAGCTCTTTAGGGGCCCTTCTGGGCTGCAGGGGCCCTCGGCCAGGGCCCAACTTGGCCATCCTCTGGTGCTGTCCCTGCTCAGTATTACAGCAGCCAATCTATGAATCTGCTGCTGGCACAGTATCACAAATGCATAAACTGCACCTGTTCCTAATTCCAAGTACCTATCCCTGGTAAATTGTTGTCCCTATTCTATCTTTATTTCTGCCTTTTGGGAATGCCATATTAAAATGTTTAAGTGTAAATAGCTAGCGTTGTCATTCTCCAAGGTTCCTTCCCCAAAGTCTCTAGGAGTTCATCCCAGAGTGGATTGAGATAGACACATCTTATCTCTTGTGCACATGTAGGTAAATGCATATGAACACTAAGGGACTATGCAGCACACAGCACTGCCAAGTTCCTGTTGGTGAATTGTTGATACCATTGTAGGACTGGGTTAGAGAGCCATGGCTCACTAGACATTTTTGGACTCCAACTCTCATCAATCCCAGTAAGCATGACCAATCAGGGATGTTAGGTGCAGCCACATCTGGAGGGCCACAGGTTTCCCATACTTGCCAACAACTCTCAGCATCCTTCACAAACTGCACTTCCTAGTATTCTTTGGCAGAAGCCATGGCCATTTAAAGTGGAATAAATGGATGGTGTGAATGTGGCCTAAATGTGAGTTTCCAGGAACTCACTCACTTTGTAGATGTGGGTGTTTTCAAACAGGATTGGAAGAGCATTACTGAATGAGCAGAGACCTAGGTTTCTGTTCAGTACTGAGGCAGTATGACTTAACTGTGTAAACACTCATGAGAGCAAGGATAGGACTAAAGCTATGTTAGGTGCTACAGTAAGTATTACTAAAGGTACAATTTTTAAGTGTCCACTTCTCTTCTTTGCAAAGTAGGAGGCTAAGGAAAGAATCAGAACAGGTGGAGGCCACACAGCTTTTCTACCATCAGAGAAACAACTGCGAGAGAAAGGACCATTTCTGAACTAACGGAAGAATCTTTTCAGTTTAGTTACGTGCTATGTGTAAAACTGCAATGCTTAAGTGTCTACAAGGGAGAAGAATGGGGGGAAAGCCATAACTTGGCCATACCTCTATGATCTCATAAACCACAGCCCTATGACAGCCCAGCAGCCCAGCCCTAATGGACACTAGCCAACACTGGGTCCTAATAAAGGTATTGCCTTACTGTGAATTCTAGAGTTTTTTTTCCTTATGGACCAACACCGCAGTCTTTGCTTTTAATGTGTTTTTCTAGTCTGTTATTATTGACAAGAAAATATCAACCGCTTGGTTTTTATATGTTTTTCTTCAGTCTTTGTCCTTCCAAAAGCAACTGCTGAATTTCCCTGCAATACTTAATGTATGAAAATTACATATAAAATATGGCATGGTTTTCATATGTTTGCTAGACTGACATTGGTCATGCAACAGAATCTCCTTGCTATTACTGTTCAATTACTGTATGCCTCTATCTTAAAATAAGATTTTAGCTATGCTGGTTCTTACTACAAAAAACTCACCAGAAACACAAGCCCCAAAATTATATAAACAGTGCTTATATATTGTACACACAACCTCATAATTATGTTCCATAACAAATATTACATACAATGCACACACTAATACCATAAACAACTGAATACTGATAAACAGCTGTTTCAGCACTAGCAGCACAATCATCCCAACTGTGTCTACTCAAAAGTAAGTCCTGTTGAATTCAGTAGGGCTTACTCCCAGATAAGTGGGGTTAGTATTGCTGCCTTGCTCTTTTTGAAGCTCTTTTTAGTTTTTACTGAAAAAAATGACATTGTCCTGGCATTGCAGGGACATTTGTTAAATAATACTGTAGGAAGATACACTGGCACAATACACTTGCACAACTATTAAGACAGGATTATTTGGGAGCATGTCATTCTTACTGCTTGTAGCCAACTAGGACCATAAAGTGTATTTTTCCTATAGAAGCTGTTATAATCTAATGCTTGTATCATGTTGTTCATATTGGATCCCTATTAAAGTAATGGGATGCTTTTAAGGCAGTATTTTTATATTGGTATTCTTATTCACAAAATCTGGTCTCAGACTAGGAATAGCCAACAATCTCACAGCTCTAGAGAGGAAGAGCTTGGTTCCTCCCTCTGTATACTTTTTTTTTTTAAAAAAACTTGAAGCAGTCAAGAGAAAAGAAGCCAAGACAATGTACTCATCCAAGAAGGTTTGGGAAGGCAGTATAGTAGACTAAGAAAAGCCATCCCCACCAAATATAGGAATACAGAAAGCTGCCTTATTGCTGTGTGTTCCCCACTTCTCTGAACAGTGAAAAGTTCTAGGAGCAGTGCTTACTTACTCATTTGGAAGGAGAGGTCCCTGGAGAGACTTATGGTCCTTCGTAATATTTTGGTTTAGACAAACAGGTTAGTTTAGACTAAATCAATTAAGATTTTGCAGCAGTGCTAGAGTTAGCACAACAGGTTTTTTCCCTTCCCCCCCCACCTGCTACCTACACCACCCCCAAATCTGCTCTGGAGGGTTAGAGGGACCCTCAGAGCAGATTTAGGGGGCACACAGTGGGGTGAGAGAGGGAGATAGTTCTGTCAGGCAAGGAGAAATCCTTGTGCTGACAGAATGATTGCCTTAGTGCTACGTTGAATACAACTAGGGATCATTATTATTATTTTATTATTTATTAGATTTGTTAGTCGCTTGTTACACAGAGGTCTCCTCTTCAATGTAGTTTGCAGTTTGCTGCTGGTTCAATTGTTATTGCAATGAACTGGCAGCTGGTTATTGTAATTAGTGCCACATTATCTTCTGCTTTTCCCATTTGTTTTAAAAAACATGGTCTTCGGTGCGTACTCAGCTAACTGTGGTGCATGCCATCAGCATAATATAATCAATTAATTAGTCTGTAAATACACTAGTCGCCAAATTAAAGCATTTTCATTAGTCAAATCTGGAAGGGGAACAAGTTGATCTGTCAATCAGTTGCAAAATCTCTGTGAGCCTGATTTTTTTTTAAAAAAATGCACTCAAGCTGCTCCCACCAGGTTTTCCAGTAAAAAGGGGCAGGGTTTGACTAGCATCATGTGCCCCCATTTTCAGGAGAGGTGGAGACACACTGGAATCAGCAGAACAGTGAGTGTGTTTCTACTCTTAGAAGATGTGGACAAACAGAAAAGGAAATGCCTCCTGGTAGGAACAGAAAAGACCGACGTTGCTCCTCATATACAAATTCAAATATGTGGGAGGGTGGTGGACTACTCCAGTCTCATTCAAATGGGGTGAAAATGGATTTATGGGTAAATAACGCTTAAATGTGGACAAGCCTGAAATCTCTTAATCCTGCTTCTATTGCTCTCTTACCACCCAGAGATTGTGCATGTCACACACAGCCATAGCCATTGAGAAAACACCAACAGAGCATTCTGTACAATTGCCCAGCAATCCCTTAACAAAAGGAAATTATGGTTTGCCATAACAGCGTTAGGAACTGAATCAGTCCATCAGAGACTCTGGAGATACAAAACTGAAGGAAGTTATGGGATTCTTGACTATATGGAGATAAATCTAAACCATGGTTGTCCTTTGGAATGGAATCATGATTGTGGCACATTAACTAAGCCAGGGCTGGACAACATGATGCCCTCCAGATGTTTTGGACTCTCAGCTCTCATCAGCCCCAGCCAGCATGACCAGGGATAAGGGGAGTTGGAGTCCAAAACATCTGGAGGTTGCCACACTGAAGTAAGCCTGCTGCAGTTAATTGTTCCCAGTCCTAGGAGGCACTTTCTGTCACCAGAACAGAATAGCATTCTTGTCAGTATTACACTGCTTTAGAACTACAAGGATCAGAATGGAAAGAATGATGCTACCTAGAGCTAAACAATGTTAAAAAATAATCAAATAAGAGAATACAAAAGCATTGCCTAAAGACAGTTTTGAGTGCAGCTTTGGGCAAATGGATTTCAAGCTAAACTTCTCTGTGGATTAGATTTTCTTGCAAAAATGATTAAGAATCTATTCACCAGCTATTCCTTCACTTGAGATATTTATTCAGTAAAACAATTTTCTTCTTTGCAATCTCCCTCCCTGCTGTCTGTACTTCTGAAACCATGTTGTGGTTTGCATAGGTTACAACTGAGCTGCCAATGTAATTCACAACAGTTAATTAGGATCTTCTTTTCCAGATGAAATAATGTAGCCCTGTTCTGTATATTCTGTTGTCTTGCTTGCCATTCAAATGCTGACATGTGGAAACATGAGCTGTTAGCTTTCACATGTACCTTAGTGAATCTGGGAATTGCCACCACACCCGCAAAGAAGACTCAGAGACATAATATTGGTGTAATGTTGTATTTATTCAAATATAACAAACCTCCTTTGAGGAACTGCAGTCAAATTGACTGAACTGAGCAAATTAAACCACATCAAACCAATTCAAATCAAATTCAAACCGCTCGGGCAGATGAGGACTAAACTCTATCTGGTAGGGCAGAATCCCTGCTGTCACCTGGGCATGTCAGCAGCCATCGGCTGTGGCTCCCCAGCCAAGGATGGGGAAGCAATTCCATCCCTCCTTGCTGGCTGAACCTTGGATGTGCACCCCACCTCCGCATCGTGGCCCTGCCATCCTGGCATTCACCACAAGTCAGGTAATGAAGGCACCCCCCAGGTCTCCCCATGCAGAAAGCAGTGATGGTTCCCTAAAAGGTGCCCTTCACCCAATAATGCCTCAGTATATCTGTTGTTTACCCGCCCCCGTCATCCTCACCTGCCGGAACACCATGCCACAAGAGGCGATCAGCTGCAGCTTTATCACCTCTCACCCAACGAAAACAATTCAGACAGACCCGACTGCAGGTCCTCCAAAAAGAAATCACAACCCTGTACCGAAAGGTGAACCTGATCATCCCTCAACAAATGGGGAGAATCATAACATATCCGACTGCACTGTATGTAGCTGTCAATGTAATTTATAACAGTTAATTAGGATCTTCTTTTCCAGATGAAATAATGTGGCCCTGTCCTGTATATGCTATTGTCTTGCTTGTCACTCAAATGCTGACATGTGGAAAGATGGGCTGTTAACTTTCACATGTACCTTAATGAATTTGGGAATTGTGCTGACTAAACTCCAAAACTCTAGTAGATCTCAGCCTGAGAAATATTCCACTCAACTGTTTTCTTTTGTTTTTGCAGCCCATATTTATTTATTTAAAAAAAATCCACAATACAATAAAAATTCTTAAGTAATAACATAATAAAAATGTAATAAAATTTGCTGAAAACTGGATAAAAATGACATAAGAACAAAAATCAACAATATATATCAAAATAAAATGGAGCACCATACAAAACAAAAATAAATAATAATAAATGGCTGCCCATTTGCTACCGGGCCGAATTCAAGGTTCTAGTTTTGGCGTACAAAGCCCTATACAGCTCGGGACCAGGATACCTGAAAGACCGTCTTACCCCTTATATGCCCAGTCAATCACTGCGCTCTGCAGGTGAGGGCCTCCTGCAGATACCATCTTATCAGGAGGTTCGTTCTGCACAATATAGGAAATGGACCTTTAGTGTGGCAGTACCTACCCTGTGGAATTCCCTCTCCTTGAATATTAGGCAGGCACCATCTCTGCTATCTTTTTGGCGCCTTTTGAAGACTTTCCTCTTTCAACAAGCCTTTTAAATTGAGAGCTATCCCAGTCTGCATCTGTGTCAGAATTGTTTAATATGTTTTTTAATAATGTTCTTAACCCTTTTTTAAGGTTGTTTTTTTAAATGTTTTTAATGCTGTTTTGTTTTAATGTATTTTAAGATCTGTTTTTATGTTGTTTTAAAGCGTTTTAGTGCTTTGTTTGCCGCCCTGGGCTCCTGCTGGGGGGAAGGGCGGGATACAAATTAATTAAATAAATAAATAAAAAATTAAGAATCAAAGTTGAGGAAAACATACACATTTTTAATAGATGCTTGAAGGCCATTACTGTTTCTGTTTCATGAATTGTCTGAGGGAGAGCATTCCAGAGGGTGGATGCTATCACCGAGATAGCATTTTCACCCAATTACAATCCACTGGTCATGGATTTGGTCATATGAATGGTAAATAATTATACAGCTATAAGAGTGGCTGTATACTATCTGTATAATCTGTCTGTATACTGTATACATTCCGCAATGTTAAATTGAAAATACCCCCATGCCATTCTGATGCTTCCCATAAGCTAATTTCAAAACAGCAGCTTACAAAACTTAGAGTCTTAAACTCAGAAACCCTTGCTTAACAATCCTCTACATTTTCATGGCGATAAACAAAACAGTCAGAGAGAATAGAGAGTTCAAAGTCTAAAAAGAGAGGGGGGAAAGCCAGAGGTCTTTTGGACTTTTATTCTGTCAGAGTCCTTATAATCTGTTGAAATTCATTAAAAATCAGCCATGTTCACAGAGTACCTGTAATCCTATAACTGACCTTGTCCCATACTCTGGCCTTCATCTTCTGCAGTTTAAGAGTTAAAAAATGCCTGGCTGAGTTTTAATTAATTTAAGAAATTTTGGGCTGAACTCAATGATAAAGTCAGGCACGCTCGGTAAGAACCAACTGTCAGTGTTCTAAAAGCCAGACTCCCAGCTGCTTGGCTTGCCTAATCAGGGGGCCACACCTACACCAGACTTTGATTTCACTTTAGAGAGCCATGGCTAATCCTGGGAAGTGTAGTTTGTGAGGGTGCTGAGAGGAGAGTCCTGTTCCACTGACAGAGCTCCAGTGGCCAGACTGGTTTAACAGTCAGCCACTCTAATTGAAGGTCTGTGAGGGGAACAGGGTGTCTCCTAGCAACTCTCAGCACCCTTCACTAACTACACATCCCAGGATTCTTTGACAGAAGCCATGGCTGTCTAAAGAGAAATAAAAGCCTGGTGTGGATGTGGCCAGGGACAGCTTTGGTTTATATTTGGTGTGCCTACATGTGCCTGCTGTAGAATAAAAAGGTGGGGGAAACCCTGAAAAGCAATAATACTGTTCATAATGTTTTCCTTTTGGAAAGGAAAGGGGCTTCCCCTCTGCCTACTGCCTACCCACCCAATCTCCTCCCCTCCCTGCCCCTCCCCCGCTTCAGTGTTGGACTACGACCTGGGAGACCAGGGTTCGAATCCCCACACAGCCATGAAGCTCACTGGGTCACCTTGGGCCAGTCACTGCCTCTGAACCTCAGAGGAAGGCAATGGTAAAACCGATCTGAACACCATGAAAATTCTATTCACAGGGTCGCCATAAGTCGGGATCGACTTGAAGGCAGTCCATTTTCATTTTCAAACATGATTGCACAGAAATAAATCCCATTGAACTCAAAAAGAATGCAAATTATCAAACCCACCCTCCCTTCTCTTCCCTCCTATCCCCTCCCTCTTACCCCTTCCCTCCCCCTTCCTTTGCCCCTCCCTCTCCATCCCCTTCCCCCTCATCCCCCTCTCAGTCCTCCTCCGCATGGTCAGTTTTACCTATCTTAAGCATGATTGCACGGGAGTAAATACCATTGAACTCTATGAACATGCAAATGATCAAACCTGCCCTCCCCCTTCCTCTGCCCCTCCCTCTTCATCCCCTTCCCCCTCATCCCCCTCTCCTTCCTCCTCCCCCATGGTCAGTTTTACCTACCCTAACCATGATTGCATAGGAGTAAATCCCATTGAACTCAATAAGCATGCAAATGATCCGACCTGCCTTTCCTCTCCTTTCCTTTTCCTCTCCCTTTCTCCTCCCCTCCCCTCTTCCTTCTTCCTCCTCCCCTCCCTACTCCAGCCCTCACTTCCTCCCCCTTTTCCTCTTCCCCATGGTTAATTTTACCTATCCTAAGCATGATTGCACAGGAGTAAATCCCACTGAACTCAATAAACACGCAAATGATGAAACTTGTCCTTCTCCCCTTCCCTCCTGCCTGCTCCACCCATTTTCCCCTCTGTCTTTCCTCCCCTCCCTCCTCCTCCTCCTCCTCTGCTCCCCATCCCCTATGGTCAGTGTCACCTATCCTAAGCATGATTGCATGGGAGTAAATCCCACTGAACTCAATAAGCATGCAAATGATCAATCCATTCTCAGCAAACTTGGACACGATCCCATTTCTTACCTCACAGATTAAAAAGCAGAGAAATTCACCAATAGGCAAAAACCTTGTGGTTTAAGAATGTACCTATAGCCCAGACATATTTCTATCAAACTTTAAAAAGCAGGGAAATTGGGCAACTATAGTGAATGCACCAAGGGAGCAGGAGACGTGACCTCCTGTCTGAGACATTGTACTGCCCTACAAATTTGTCAAAATCCAAACACAATTTGGGTTGGTCTTTCACAGTCCAATTTACTCCCTGTGTAACTTGGAAGAATTTGGTAACTTGTGCCTCTGAGCATATGGTGAATGGTAGCAATACCTGCAATCAGCCCAAATAAGAAAAACAAGACATATGCTCATCTTATTTTAGTAGGGATGAAAAAACAATTTTAAGACAATTGATGCAGTTCAGATGGGCACTTTAAATGTGTATGCTCTGCAATTTTAGTGGTTTCCTATGGTAAATATTTTTTTTTGCTTCTGTTTGAGTGAATATGTGAAGTACAGCAACACTTGGCATAATTTACACTAAAAGCCTCCAAAAACAATTGTGGAATAATGGCACTGACTATTCTGCAGAATAGTCTCCAGTGGACATGATATGTGTCTAAGTTTGTACAAGATAAAACAGTGGGAAGTGAAATATATTCTACCAATTTCTAGGTGTGCTTTATGTTTTTAATTGACCATGCCCACCTTTCCTTAAGTGAAGCGGTTTAAGCATTGCAGGCTGAACACATGCATTTTGGGCAGACCAAGTTTGTTTTTTTCAATAGCTAGATTCATTGCTTAAGTAGCAACATATTGTAATCAGACTGATTTTACATCAAAACTGCAATTTAAGATTCAACTGTTAATACACCCAAAATAGAAATAGAACATCACCTCCAGTTTGAAACACAAAAGGCTGTCTTCACCATCATATGATATTGACAAATAAAAAGGATTTGAAAATAATAAAACATATATGTGCACAGATTTCTAGGATGAATGAGTGAGACGTAATTTTCTATTCCCCTCATAAAGCTACAATTTCCAAAGTTCTCTAGGAAGAGGGGCTGACTGTTAAACCACTCTGGCTACTGGAGATCAGTCAGAGGAATAGGAGTCTCCTAACAACTCTCAGCAGCCTTCACAAACTACACTTCCCAAGATTCTTTGGGGGAAGCCATGATTATTTAAAGTGGAATCAATGTCCGGTGTGGGTGTGGCCCCGATTAGCCAAGCTGAACAGCTGTTAGTCTGGCTTTTGGAACACTGACAGTTATAACTGAGCATGCCTACACTATCATAGACTCCAATGTTAATTTTCTTGAATTAATTAAAAATCAGCCATGGATTTTTTTAACTTTTAAACTGCAAAAGATGAAGGTCAGAGTATGGGGCAAGGTCAGTAATAGAATTAGAGGTACTCTGAACACAGCTGATTTATAATTAATTTCAACAAATTATACCAGTGACAGAGAAAAGTCCAACAGGGGTCTGGATTCTTTTACTCGTGTTTGAGACTTTAAAATCTGGATTCTTTCTGAGTGATTTGTGTATCACCATGAAAATTTAGAAGGTTGTTAAGCAAGCACTTCTGAGTTCAGGACTATAGGTTTTGTAAGATTTAGTTTTGAAATGAGTTTATGGGAAGCAGCAGAATGGCATAGGGTTATTTTCAATTTAACATGGCGGAATGTGAAAAATCCATGCTGGCTATAGTATACAGCCACTTTCTTGGCTGTATAACTTTGTTTAAATTTCTATACCATCCTTCATCATATGTAACCTTAGGGTGGTTTTGTTGTTGTTATGTGCCTGCAAGTTTACTACGACTTATGGCAACCCTATGAATCAGTGATCTCCAATAGCATCTGTCGTTCAGATCTTGTAATTTCAGGTCTGTGGCTTCCTTGATGGAATCAATCCATCTCTTGTTTGGCCTTCCTCTTTTTCTACTTCCTTCTGTTTTTCCCAGCATTATTGTCTTTTCTAGTGAATCGTGTCTTCTCATTATGTGTCGAAAGTATGATAACCTCAGTTTCATCATTTTAGCTTCTAATGATAGTTCTGGTTTAATTTGTTCACCATACAATTATTAAAACTATAAAGCACAGTAATACATTAAAATCAGCACTAACATCCAAACCAATCCAATCTCAGAAACAGTTCCCTATTACAAATGGCCATCCAAGCTATATACCAATAGTGTCAAAGCTGGATGAAGACATCTCATGGGAATTATGAAATTTACTCAGGCAACACAGTCCTCAAAATGAAAAGGATGCACAGGCACCCTGCCCCTCCTGGCATAACTCCCAACTTTTTTGTTTAGTTGATTATTCATTATTTTATTTTATTTTTATTATTTTATTGTATGCATTTTGCTTCATTTGTTGTATTATGTGATTTGAAGTACATTTGCTGTAAACATCATTTATGTAATAATTATATAAGTTAACAATAAAAGTTTTAAAAAATTCAATAAAAAATATGTGTATACATCAGGGGCCGCCACTGATCAGTGCTTGGACCAGTGGGCACATTTAGAATGTTGAGAAAGTGCCATGGGCACCAGTCACAACATGACTGCCATGGAGGCATGGCATATCACAAAATAATGACTAATCAACTAAACAATGGATGTGTGGGACATGGCACAACACAAAATGGCTGTTGCGGGGACATGAGAAAAACACAAAATGCATATTTACCAAGACCTGCAGGTGCTATAGAAAGTACTAGAGGGCACGCCTATGCCCATAGGTGCTACACTGGCACTCCTTAATATAGATGAATTCTCAAGATCTCAGGCAACACACTACCATCCATGTTTAGATTCCACACACATACACACACACACACACACACACACACACACACACACACTTCTAGTTTTACAACTAGAGTCCTCTCCCAACAGGGGATTTTGGGTCCATAGCAGCTACTATTAAGGAGTTGTACCTTTCTTTCTTTTTCCTTTCTTTTTTTCATGCTGTTGTGCTGGAAAGTGATCCAAGCTTAGAAACAGGGGGAAGGTACTGTATAAAGGGGGGAACCATTCCTAAACTTTCCCCATGTACCTCCTTCCACATTAAAAAAAAATCCTACTGATTTCCATTCCATTTTGATAAATGAGTCCTTGTAGCAACAAGGTAAACATATCCTTCAAGTGACAACTAAAGCTCCACGAAAGATGAGAAGGGATCCCGCTAAGGAACAATGACCGTTAGGTCTCTATGTTTTGCTTAGAGAAGGAGGAAGTATGCAGTACAAGTCAACGTTGCAGTTATCCAGTTATTCTGTCAATTTAATGAGACATAAACTAAGTTAATTTAAACTCATGATGTAAGTAAATTAAGGTTACAATATTCTTACCCATGGAAATCAATGGAACTTACTTCTGAACAGACTTGTATAGGATTGCATGGTACATCAGTAATGTATTTAGCTTTGAAATCCCTCTGTGTTATATTTGACATCCCATGCTCCACTGCCTAGAATTCTTCGTAACAGTCTGAGAATAGTGCTTCTCTTTTTCCTCAGTATGGATCTTGTACTCATATCACCCTAAACACTGCAGATATTGATTATCTATGCAGACTGAAACATCTGCTTAATTTGATCTAGCTCCAGTTCTCTGACACAATAATTAGTTGACCTGCTTCTGGGGAAAGTGTTCAGAATATTCCAATCAGAACTGAGAAATTAGTTAAAGCACAAGCCTGTGATTTCATTAGCCTGGGACAGCCTTCCCCAACCTGATGCCCTCCAGATGTTTTGAACTACAGATGTTCTGGCTTTTTGTCTCCCTCCAGTACAAATCAAGATGTTGCATTAATCTATAAAGATTTAAATGGACTAGGCCACCTTACCTTCTATCTCCCATCATAATTGTCAATTAGCCAATGATGGTTTCTTGATTTTGAAATCCATACATCAAATACAAATGATGAGAGCACAATGGTGGGAGCACACATCTTTTTTTCCCCTTTCTTTTTGATGGATGCTTCAGCTCTAAAATTTACTTTCTCCAAAGGCCAATAAATTTAATATTGGTTCTTGTTCCAGAGATAATACTATGTCTTTCCCCCCTTAAAATAAGTAGCAATGTCATGGTCTGGGTTAACAGTAGGTTTATTTCAGCAGGATTTTTATGTATATTTTAATGCAGGGTTGGGGAATCTGTGGCTTTCCAGATGTTGCTAGATTACCATTCCCATAATCCCTGGCCACTGGTCATGCTGGCTAGAGCTGATGGGAGTTGAAGTCCAGCAACATCCTCCAGAGAGTTTCCCGCTCCTGTTTTAATGAACATTAGAGGAACATAACCAAAACAGATGACCTATTGGATAAAAGAATTAGCAAGTATATTCAACTCTATCAAGACACACTAAAACCTTACCTACACATCCTTAATATCTAAAGGAATTTCTGCACTTAAGTGCCCAAAGAGCTATGGCAATTCAAGATAATTATGTTCAATGGAGGATGTCTCAGGAGACCACTGTGAGGTTACTCTTTCTGAGCATCAGTTGCTTCTGTCATTTTTCCAAGTTTATGAGGTACTCTGCTTCCTGACTCCACTTGAAAATCTGGGTTAAACAGGGTAATATTTGTTGTGTTGTGTTGTGTTTTATTTCTAGGCCACCTTTTGGCCACAAAGGCCCCCAAGGCAGCTTACACACAAATAGAAAAACCCAAATAAAGTACAAATAAAAAATGGAGATGGACTGCCTTCAAGTCGATGCTGACTTATGGCGACCCTATGAATAGGGTTTTCATAAGCAGTATTCAGAGGGGGTTTGCCATTGTCTTCCCCTGAGGCTGAGAGACAGTGACTGGCCCAAGGTCACCCAGTGAGCTTCATGGCTGTGTGGAGATTCGAACCCTGGTCTCCCAGATCGTAGTCCAACATAGTCTCACCCCTGCAACAGTGCCTCCCAGTCTGCAGCTTCTCCTTATAAGGTCCAGGCAGAGGGGTGGGGCAAGGTAGATGAAAAACTTATTAGAAAAATCTAATTCTAAATACAAAAACATATTAATATTATACAGCTAATGGGGCATGTTAAAACTCATTATTCTTTTCAAATTAGTCAGAAGGCTATGAATAAAAAAGGTGGCATATGTGAAGCTGTGGAAGGAAAAAGGAGATACATTTCACCATCAACATTCATGGACTGACAGTCGATGGACCACTCACTATTCGGTGGCACTAATATCTGTAGCAAAGATCAGGCTGAACTCCTTCACACCAGTTTCCCAACTTGCAGTCCTTTCATTTTGTTCTATGGGACCCCTGAGACCTGACCCAAACTGTATAAGCCCACTCTTTCAGCAACATATGAGTTCATTGCCTTGGTGTGATGCTAAAGTGTGTTTCTACCTGCCATGCTCTATGGTAAACCTGAAACCCAGCCTAAATATATACAAATAAAACAATTGTACATTCTCCCCCTGTTTAGGTCTGCCTCCAGTTCCTTCCCCTTCATCAGTTGTTCCCCCATCCCCCCAACTGTGTCAGATTTTAGACTGTAAAGTCATTTGGGTCAGAGGCAGGTCAACTTGTACACTTTAAAGAACCATGCATTTTCATGGTGCTATATCAACACATGATGATAATAGATGATGGCTAAACTGTGGAAAACATATTTGACAAATATAAGGGTCCAACACTGCCATTCTGCTTGCACAACAGACTTCAGCTTGTGCAATAGCACTTCCTCTCCTCTCCCTGCATGCCTCCAAAATCTGCTCAAGAGGGTTCCCCAACCCCCTGAAACAGATTTTAAGGATGCACAGGAAACTGCAAAGGAGAGGAGGGGGAAGTTCCATCGTGCAAGTAGCAGTCTGTTGCACAAGCTGAATGGAGGCATTGGATACAAACCATAGAATACTTGCCTCTTATGCAAGAAGTCAGGAAGGGAAGGGAAGCTTCGTGGTAGAGCATCTGCTTTGTATGCAGAAGGTCCCAGGTTCAACCCCAACATCTCCAGGTAGAGCTAGGAATGTCCCCTGCTGAAACTTTAGGAAACTGCTACCAGTCAGTGAGGAGCCGAAGTGGGACACCTCCAGAAGTTGCTAAACTACAATTCCCATCATCCTTGGCCATTGGCCATGGTGGCTCAGACTGATGGGAGTGGAGTACTAAAACATTCAGAAGGCCATATATTCCCCAACTCTGGTGTAGATAATACTGAGCAAAATGTACCAATGGTCTGATTTGGTACACAGCAGCTCCCTTTGTCCCTGTTCTATAATATTAGAATCGTATAGGATACTTTGTCCTTATTTCACAGCATTATTGAGGCTCACAGAAGCGACACTGTAAAGTCTCTTGTTTTTGAAATTGTCACCTGGAGTGCTTCTCAGTAAATCACAGTCTCAATTTGTTTCTCTCTACAGCAAACATAATGAAACATAAACTAGGCCAGAAATAGAACTCTTCCAAGCAAGCAGCTTTATACACAATTAGGCTACCTCAAGACTATGCACATTAACAATCTCCTCGGGCTGTTCGTGTATTGTAGGATTACCAGCCAATTCTTGAGTAAAATTTCTTCTGCCCTTTCCCTTTAAACAGCTGTGACTGAAGGCCAAGACCAAATATAACAGGTACAGTCCTATGCTACTATCACAGCTTAAAGCTGATGGGAAAGAAATGATAAAGGCCTCGACACTGTAAACATTTCAGAAGTCATATTTAACTCAGAAACCTCAAGAAGGTTAAGTAAAATAGATCCCTGCCAAAACATTACAGTTGAAAATTAAACAAAGGAAGAATGGCAAGGAAGCAAGAGCTGGAGAGGTGCAGAAATCAAATGGGAAAACAAGGAAAAGGAACAAGTGTGATTACAGAAAACCATTCACAGAAAGCCCTTAATTATGAAACCAAAAGCAAAGATTGAAAAAGATAGGAAGAGACTAAGCACCAGAGTGTCAAGGAAACAATAAATTGATATGCTGTACAATAATTAAAGCAAATAGACAATTCCACAAGCTGCAAAGATGAAAGAAGAGTCTAGCCAATCCAATCTGGGGGCAGGGGGAAATCCTACTTGATTTCACTGCTTAATAATAATGCTGTACTGCAGTTCAAAAGCAATTACCTGTAACAACTGTGAAATCATTTTAAGATGGGGTACAAAACACTGGGCACAGTTTAGGAAACTGAGAAAAATAACGTGAGTACAAGAACTCAAGCTAATGAAAGAGAATTCCTCTGGCTTTAAAATCCATCAATCTCAAATCCAATTACTTAAAGAGAAAAAAACGGTGAGGGTGTCATCCACAGAACAGCTGACAGCTGCACCTGATCCAACATAATGCTGCTGCCCAGTGAATAATACCTCTCAAACTTGGAAGATGTGCATGAAATGGAGCACAGAAAGCTGCTCAGATTGAATCATAGCAATGGTCCAGCTAGCTCCGAATTATGACTGGCAGTACCTTGCCAGGTTTTCAGAAAGAATCCAGCCCTCCCTAAGGATGTAAGGGATTGAAACTGTCACCTGCTGCATGCAAAGCATGTGTATTACCTCTGAGTTAGTTCTTCTCCACACTCATGTAGGTGTTAGGTGTTCATGTGTCCATGAATAATATCAATAGCTGTGACAGTGCCAAGCTGTACAAGGCTAACTCTCTCACATATGGCCACTGCAGCAGCAGATGGCTGGATTCTGGAGCTGTACAGCTGAAAATCCATCCTAAAACATTAATTTTGGTGTTGGTCCTGTTATTTTTATTAGTGTACCCTTAATAACCACACACTCAGCATGGCAACTCTTGAGTAGAGATTATTGTTTTATTTAAAAGTTTTGTGGTATTGAACAAAGGGTGAATTATTTGTTCCAAACAATCCTTAACTCTCATTGACTTCATAGGATTCAGGATGCCATGTGGAACCTTGCACTAAACTGCAATCCGAGTCACTTTTATTTTATTCAATGGGACTTTTTTCTGAATATGCATGCCGAGGATTGCACTGTTAGGGGGTATGCCCAATAGCACTCCTTTGCATTTGGTTTGTTCTTTGATGCCCTAATGTTTCTATTCACTTTTGGTTACCTGTGCCCTTCCTTTGCCCAGGATTGTGGGCTGCTCAAAACTTTGCACTGGCATTCCCATGGTCTCTCAGCTTTAGTCTCTTGTTTTAATTATTGTGCTGTTTTAATGGGCTGTGACACAGCTATCCATCATGTTTGGGTTAGATGAAACCCATAACTCAGTCACAATGGTAATTCTGGTAACTCCCCCCTCCTTAAAAAAAATTATTTCAAAGATCAGGCTAGTTTCTTACTTTAATTTTGTGTATGTTTATATTTTTCAGGCATTGGCACTGGTTTTCAAAATGTCCCCTTGTAGACAAGAACTGCCCAGTACATGGAGGTTTCAAAGATTCCATGGGTAAAGTGTCAATCCTGAGCAAGTTCTGTTTGTCTGCTGTTAAATAAGGTGTGATGTTTTTAAAAAGTTGTGATAACAGTCTATGACAACCTAATTATTCTGTTTTTATTTTAAAGATTTTTTACATTCATGTATGTTTTAAAAAATGGTCGTATGACTGACTATCGTCAATGCATTGTCAGACTGATATTCTCAGGGCTATCATCACCAGTTCCTTCTCCTTCTTCCCACAATTCCCTCCGTCCCTCCCTTTGAATTCAGCTAGTATAGATTATTAGGCTTTCCTATCCATGTGTACTTTCTTAATAAAATGAGTTTATTTTGTTTAAGATAAACACCACTCTCTTTCATATTATTTTATATCTCCAATGAACTCTGCTACATAAAGCCAATCTCTGCATATTGTTCTATGCTTTTAAGAATTATTTTACTAAAGTTGTCCATTATCTTTGTTTATAGCTGTTATAAACTGAAGGAGTATTGTACTGTGAAGTGTGTAGAGCTAACTATAAGTCTTGGATCAGTAAGCACCAGAGCCTGTTCCTCTTTGTTTTGATCCAATACATTTTGCTGCCTGAAATAGGACACCAAATATCCCTCCCAGTCCCAAATTAAAGTACATAGTATCCCAAGCTGACCAAATTATTTTGGCATCTGAGGCATTAAACTCTACAGGCACCTTTCAAGTAAAACAGACACCAACACCACAATAGTAATAAATTACATAACTAACAATTTCATACCACAAAAAATTAGGTGTCCAAGGCAGCCATCTCTCAGTGCCTAATATTAGGGCAAGCCCTGTTAGAAAGCCTAATGACCCATACAGAAGACTTGACCTCTAGGTGTTAGGTGACTGCCTATGAGAGGGGCATATCTAAAGAATAGAAAACCATCAGAAAAAAATCAAAATGTTTTAAGTCTGTTACTATGGTTTTGAGAAAAAAACCAATTTCATCAGAAATATCAGTAATGCAGAATGAGTGCGAGAACACTCACACTCTTCACTTACACAAGCTTTTATCGCCCATTTTCCCCCAAGGGCTTTCCTGAAGGTCCCCCCTATCAGGAGACACTTTTCAGAGACACAGGGCACTGTATTGGGGAAGATAGGACAAGAAATTCCCCATGAGCAATTGTCTTTAGGCAAGTACTGCCTTTGCTTTGTTGAAATACAAACATGAAATTCTGGCTCTGCTAAAGGCAACAGAAGTTCTGATATACACTACAACAGATACCATGTTCTTCCTAGTGTGTCCAAGATTCTGGCTTGAGGGTATTTCTAAATCCAAAACATATTGTGGTTAATCTTATAGCAGTAAACATGGAGACTGTTATTTGTGACAATGTGGGCAAGCAGAAGTTTATTTTAATAAAGAAATCAGACATTTTGCCGTAGGGGCATCCCTTGGCTTAGACCAACTTTCTAGGGACAACAGATGGTCAACAATATAATAATAATGTGCCAGACTTGACATGCATATTACCTAAGGGGATAGAGTCAATGACATAAACTAATATCACACTGTAATGGAATGCAGGAAGGTGGGAGAGACACTTCATCATTTACATACATTGGCAAAACAACTAATTAGATTTTAAGCTTGCTGAATACCTAACTGTGATAAAGCTCTAATGTCCTAAGGCACGTAAAAAAGAGTTTATAAAACATCTTGACAGAAGGAAATATTCTGGGCTCATGTCTGAATGGTAATCCTGTACTTAATTATATGTGCCTTTCACACTTAAATTAATGGTTTTAAACACCTTTTAATAGGATGCAAAATTGCAGCCATTATACACTCTGCAGGAAAAATTCACATCAACAAACCATCTTTTAATAAAGATGTCAGTTTTTACTTCAAATGAAGAGGAGGGTTAACATTTCTGGCTGAGGACTCAAAGGTTTAGCTGAAAATAACAATTTCTGCAAAATAGTTCACATTCAATAGCTCAGAAGCAATACCTTTTATCCTTCTAAAAGCTGTAGCAAAATCCACCACACAGATCAAGACAGTATATTCTCATGATATCAGTGTCTGAAGTGAGAGGGAAAAAGAAGTGAGAACATTAGGCCAGACTCAGTTATGTTCACTTGAAAAGAAGCATAACAGTTATAGGTCCACATGAAAAGAACTGAGATGACATCCTACTCCACTCTAAGCACTACATGATATCTACATTTTTTAAGAAAATTGTTTTATTAAAACATATATATCCTGCTTTCAACATTTAAAATTACAAATTCATGAAAACAACAATGTAAAACAACAATGTAAAACAACAAATCAGAGACAAGAACAGCTGACAAAGCCAACCACAATGCTGTTCCGGTTCATAGGGTGAGGGTGTATTGGTCTTCACCCTCTCCATTATTCAAGGAAAACTCAGGAGATTCACTCCTGAATGGAGTTGGAAGCCATATGAGCTGGTATGCCCAATGGAAGAGGGACTGGAGGCTGGCTTTATAAGCCAACTCCACCCCTAAATCAACCTTCTTCTGCTGCTGCTGCTGCACCCCCTTCCTTTCTTTTGGCAGTGTGGGCTTTACAAGTCACCTATTGTGACTTGTAAAGGGTGCTGAGTAGGAATTTTTGAAGGGAGGGGTTCTTGATTGGCCCTTAGGATCCTTCTTTTGTGCCTATTCTATACTGCTAGGGAAATTCTAATTAGGGTTGCCATAAGTTGTAGTCGACTTGAAGGCAGATATCAACAACAAATGATTGTGCTTCTGGTTTGGCAAGTTGAGTGTGGGCAGGTGAGGCAGTTAAGGTCATAAATGTTAGGTACGCTAAGAAATTATTGGGTTAAGTCACCATTTAGGCACCTGCCATTGCATTCTATGTAGTGGGTCCTTCAGGGGTGCCCATTAGGCCTGACAGGCACATTTTGGTGAAGGATCACTTAGCCAGGAGGGAGTAATTTTCTCTCAATACTTGGCTGGGGCCACGTATTATGGCTGTTAATATGGGGGACTGGAGGAATTCCTAAAAGATTTATTCCCAACCTCACATGCTCATACTTTCTGAATCTTGTTAATTTTGTTTGCAGATCTTCCATTAATTATATTAAGGGAATATATATTCCACCTGCCTTGCCCCACCCTCTGCCTGGACCTTATAAGGAGGAGCTGCAGTCTAAGAGGTACTGCTACAGCGATGAGACTGTTCTGAGACCATCAGGGGGTAAGCTTTTCCACCTGCTTTGCACCTCACATATATATCCTGCTTTCAACATTTAAAATTAGTGATGTTTTTCTGGGGACTGTCCTTTACCAGGAAAATGAATGCTTTTGGTTTTTAGCTGTTTTTTTTAGAAATGCTAGGATTTTGTTGGCTTGAATATTTTAAAATTGTATTGTTTTTATTTGTATTTGTACTTCATGAATCTCCATAGTGGTGGATGTGGGAGCAAACATATATCCTGCCACAGGTGACAAAATCCTGCTAGAATAAAGCAGTCTTTCATAACCAAATGAATAATAGGGAGAGGGGACAACCATAACTCACTGCATAATTTGATACATTGTGATACTTTTGCATCATGCCATCTCCTGTTCTCTTATCAAATCTTAAGAAGCCACTTTTTGTGCAAAAGCAATTTTTGGATTTCAATGTCTACTCCATTGTAAACATTACAGAACCCATATTTAAACATTAAACATTCTGTAAACCTTACAGAACAAGAATTAGGTGCATATATGAATCTGAAAATATTGGGGAAAATATTTCAGAGTACTTGATGCAGATTCTTTGGTGCAGATTCCTCAGGGAAGGGGTCTTCAAACTAGTGCTGACTCCAGAGGAATCAAAAATATCACATTGACAGGAGTGGCAACCTTTCATGCTGAATAGAGAAAATAGATGAACAAAGATGAAAACAGGAAGGGCAGGGAAACAGTATAAAAGTCTTAAATTGGGAGGAAGGAACTGCAAAGGACAGGGTCGACTTACATTTATACGGAACTCATACATTATATCATTAATTTCCTAATTGCAGTTATCAAATGATAATCATAATTTATAGAGCTGTCATCGTGATTCACAGCATCCTCACCAGGAATCATCGATCACTAGTTTTCATGTCAAGAAATTACCAAACAATGGCAACCAGTTTATAAACCCAAGTTAAATCCTGGAATTGGGTTAAAAGAAGGCACGGAGGAGTAGACTTTGTTAGTCATAACTGTAGATGCTAATTAGCAAGCTGTCATGTTTTACATACCCAGAGAGGGAGGCCAATGAAGAGGAAGAAAGCTGTAGGTACCAACTGAGTAAAATGCAATATGCAGGATTATTTCTGCTTTTTCTATACTCTTCCTTGCTTCTTGTTTTATGGCTCCTCTATTGCAGCTCTGTGCCACTTTCTAATTTGGGGAATTCTGTTGAAATTTCTGGGGAACGATAAACCCCATTTGGGGAAGTCTGCTGGTTAAGTGATTTAGGATTATTCGCCTCAAATTTTATTTATTTATTTATTTGAAGAGATACATAAGAGAAGGATATTTTCAGTTGCTAACCATGAGAAATTCCTAATTTCTAAGTAACTTTCAATGAGTAATAAAACTGAATATAATCCAGAAATCTCATCAACAACTCTGCAATACATTCTTCTCAGATTAAGCTTCACAAAGGAATGTTTCAATCTATTTTGTGTTTATTTGCTACAATGTGAGCCTATTTCGCACATAGCATGAATCTATTTCACATATGTGTGCACTGTTATAATTAGGGATGGGGAAGAATATCTGCTAAATCGGACTTAGTACTGCATTCGACAGTCTGCTATCTTGTCAGACCAGGACTGATTTCTTGCGGTGGGCCATGGCTATAATGGCATGAATTTTGCACCCGCTGAATTTTTTCTCCAATTTTACATAATTATCTTTGTAATTTTCTCAAAGTTGCTGCATTCATAACAGTGTAGGTGTGATAATGATCACTATTTGCCAACACATATTATGAAAAAAAATTGTGTTATTATTGCCATATAATGCAAAAAAATATTGGCTCCCTGGCCTGCCCCAAGCTATCTATGTCATCGATGTTAATTGTCAAATCATCCTGCAATTTTGTGTTTTTCAAACAAAACTGCTCAGAACATTCTGAATCCATCCTCTTGTGCAGGAAACATTATGATGATGATGAGAGAGACTAATCCACGCAACCCATCCCGTCCCGCTTTCATTGCTGCTTTCCTCAGCTCATCAAGGGCTGTCTCTCTCTCTTTCTCTCTGTCTCTCTGTTAATGTGTATTAATGTGTATTAATGTGTGTGTTTGTGTGTGAATAAAAATACAAGGTAGTACTAGTGGTGGTGGTGATGCTGCTGCAATGGTACTGACAAACTATTCAAGAACAGTGAATAGCGAAAGGGAGGGGAATCATTAAGCAGCACATCAGGTAGCCCAAGGCAAGAGACAAACTCAAAGGTGATTATCTGCCTCATTGATATGTAAATTGGAAAAAACATGTGGAACACTGTGATCATTTATATAAGCATTTATGTTAAATTTAAGAAAAAAATTCACCACAAAAAAATGCAGAGCGAAACACACACACCACACACCACACACCACACACCACACACCACACACCACACACCACACACCACACACCACACACCACACACCACACACCACACACCACACACCACACACCACACACCACACACCACACACCACACACCACACACCACACACCACACACCACACACCACACACCACACACCACACACCACACACCACACACCACACACCACACACCACACACCACACACCACACACCACACACCACACACCACACACCACACACCACACACCACACACCACACACATCCAGCAGATAGAACGGCAAGTGCCAAAGCAAGTGGGAACAAAAAAAAGGGCAGCTCAGGATTGAACGAAGGAATATCGGAATACAAGTGGATCAGAACTTTCAGCAAACCCTATCCCTAGTTGTAATATATGGTATTGTTATTACCAGGGCTTTCTTTGTGGTGAAACTAGGCAGAACTGAATTCCGGCATCTCTTTTTTTGCTGCTGCACTGCCGCTCAGGCAGAGGAGTGGAAGGAACAGTATGGACACAAATTATTTAAGGGTAGAATGCGCTTAGTTTCCATATTTTTAAAGAACACCCAAACTATACCAACCATAGATCTGGACTGAGTCTGAGCTAAATATTAATAAATAATGCAATGTTTAAGTGTACACTGTTGCTTTGCAAAGTAAGAAGATAGGGAGAGAACTAGAATGGGAGGGGGGGCACACACCTTTTCTCCCAGCAGGGAAGCAAATGTGACAGCAGGGACCCCTTCTAAACACGTTTCAGTTCACTTAGGTGCTCAGTATTTGTACAATTGCAATGCTTAAGTATCCATGGTATCTTTGTGAGTGAGGAAGATGGAGAGAACTAGGACAACTGGCTATGCTACTGTGACTTCATTGCCCACACCTCTATGACCTCATAGCAGCCCCACCAGGTCCAATGACTATCAGCCACCATTGGAAAGGGGCTCAAGAAGAGGGGAGGGATAAGCATCTTATAATTTATCAAGATATGAGTTCCAGCACCTCATTTTTTACACACACGCACACACACACACGCACACACCACTCGTTATTACTATCAGTTATATTGCCTATCTCTATTAAACTGTTTATAGGTTCCATTGACTTTGGCTGTGTACACACCATACATTCAACCCCCCCCCAAGAATACTGGGAACTGTGGTTTGTTAAGAGTGCTAGGAATTGTAGCTTTGTGACTGGTAAAGTACAGTACCCAGGATTTGCCGGGGGGGGGGCTTTATATGTATGGTGTGTACGCAGACTTAGTCTGTGGTTTTGTGGAATTTGGGGGTCTTCTCCTTTGCATTTCACTTCTGTACCTTTTTCAATACTCACCCATTATCTTAAAAGGTACACAAAAAGACCACATTTACACCATACATTTATTCCATTATTATTGCACTTCAAACAGTCATGGTTTCCCCCAAAGCATCCAGGGAAGGATAGTTTGTGAAGGTTGCTGAGAGCTGTTAGGCAACTCCTATTCTTCTCACAGAGCCAAAATTTCCAGAATGTTTTAACAGTCAGTCCCTCTTCCCAGAGAACTTGGGGAGTTGTAGATCTATGAGGGAAATAGGAGTCTCTTAACTCTCAGCATCCTTCACAAATTACATTTCCCAGGATTCTTTGGGGGAAAGCCATGACTGTTTAAAGTGGAATAAATGTGGAATAAATGTATGGTGTGAATGTGGTCTATACCAGCTCATCCATTACCAGTACCTCCTACCATTACCTTTTCTCTTCAGCCAAATTATTACAGAGCTATTTCCAGTAAGTTCCAGAGCAATTAGTTTCAATAGCTGCTGCAGCCTATGTATATATGCTTAACTGGCCATTTTGTATCTCAGAGGGGTGATTCATACACTTATTTTTAGAGCTGGTAAAGATTCCATTTTCATACGGGGAGCCATTTGTGTTAAAACATTCCTTACACTGAAGAACAGGAGGCAAAATATCACATAACAGAAAATGCTAAAACTAGCACTCTCTCTGCTGCAGGGCTTTTTAAAACAAAAGGCTCCCCAGGTGAAGATGAGTTGATTATATGATATTTTAGCAGACACAGCTACACCCGTTTTTCAGAAATAATATTACTGGAAAATCTATTCTTCTCAATGAATTGTAGGATTCCCTAAAATAACAGAATGCTAGAAACCAAGGCCAAGATATCAACCGGAGAACTTAGCTAAAGCTAATATGACTGCCAACAACAACAAAATGTCCTAATTTTTATTAATTCCAGTTAAATCAGGGCTCATATTTTGTCCCAAACTTGTATAAAGCCTTGTTATAAGCTTTCATATCAATTGCTGTTCTCCATTTGCCTCCCTCCTTTCATTTATTTGCCCGGGGCTCTTAAAACATCATACTGGGATTTGGAAGACCCATTTGAAACAAATTGCTTTAATTAAAATAGCAATTTTCAGCCCCAAGAGATGTAAACTATTAGCATGTTGCCAGGAGGGTGTTACACTAATGGAGAGCAATGAGCAATTATAGACAATCAGCTGCAGAATCGCAGAGAGAACATACTGGAAAAACTTGAGCATTCATTAGCCAAATCACCATTTGCCATTTAAATGTAACAGTGCACAATTTCTTTTTTGACAATTACCTGACAAGAACACAAGTAATATATTGGGAAGGGGCTTTATTAAACATTTCTCACCACTGCAAATAATAAAATGCAATAGACAGATAAAAGTACTAATTTTTACTATAATGTATTTTTCTAGAAGTGCTCGGCCATTCGATCTGCCAGTTTTCTCTGGAGACAAAAGCTTTAGGGGGCTGGGAATCTTAACAAGGAATTCTAGATGAAATTCTTCCTCCCTTGAGGTCAGTGGTGTTTTGTCCCAGATATCAGTGAAGTCAAAAGCTCAGTCAAAGGAAATAATTCACTGTAGATACAGGTTACATAGGGCTTTTCCACAAAGTGCTCGGTGCATGTCCTGATCACATTTTACTCATACTACATTTCTTCCTCAAATCCTCCCACAGAGATACTATATCTATATCAGAGCTTGGAAGATTACTTTTAAAAAGTAATAAATTACAGTTACAATTACTTGGCCCAAAAAAGTAGTAATTACCGTTACAATTACAATTGCTCTAAAAGTAACTGATTACTTTACTTTTTCTCAAAAGTAATCACTACAATTACATTTCAGTTACTTTTTTAAAAAACTCCTACAAGGTGCTGGCCTTGGCTGCTGCACATCTAAGAAGCCTAAAACAATATTAAAAATAAACACACACACACAGGGGGTAGTAGAATAAAAAATTTAACCATAAGATTAACATAATGGCATAACAGAATCTCACATCCCCCCAAGCAATGAAGATACCCCAACTCTTGAAATCAAATTTTACACTTGAAATGCTTTTATAATATGTTTCTGTTATGTCTCAAAAGAACAAGACGCTCAAAGAGCATGTCAGACAAGGAATGTCTTTTTACAGTCATTACGTTGCCACCAGTACTGAACAGGCGTTCTACTGCGGCGCTTGAAGGCATGCCTGTGTTGTGCTGCAAAAAACACCGCAGCACACGTGGAAAGCCATGAAGTGATGACACTTCCCTGCTGGGAGACCTCAGGTACCTCACCAGTTCCTCCTCAGCAGTGTCCACTGCTGACTTCTTGCCCTGGGGCAGAAAGTTAAAGAAGTCATCTTCTAAGTCATCTCCTTCCTGGTCTTTATCTGAAGACTGATCACTGTCCTCATTAAGTACACCCATCTTTATTTCAGCTTTCAACAAGGCTTCCATTGTGTATCTAAGAAAGAGAGAGGATATGTTAACACATATATGTTAAGAAACCATCATCTGCTCTTCATTTCCTGATGCTTGTCATGTCCCCTGGTTCAGGGTCCAGCCTGAGCCTGTGGATGATGACATGGAAGGTAGGAAGGTGACCAAGTCACCACACTCATGGGGCAGCACAGCAGACCCTTAAGGATTACCTGCAGCAACCCAAGGTTGTGATAAGGAGCCCCAGGAAGAAAAGGACCAGCCCCTGCCTACCACCTTAAGCCCTCTGATGCCTCCCTTGAGACATTTCCCTTGGAGTAATCCACCCAAAGGGCTTCCCTAATGTTCTTACTTGTTGGAATGGGTGGTGGCCTGACACGATTCCAGCCAATCTAGTTTGAAGCGAGGGTGTAGGCAGGCTGCCAGAAGAAGCCTCTTGTCCTCCCAGACAGCTGCAAACCGCTTTCTTAGGGCTTCGCGCACACCTCTCAGCAGCTGAAAACAGTATGTGTACCTCTCAGGTTTGTTTTCCAGTCCTTCTAACTTGCGGTCCAGATTGCAGAGCGTTGGTAGCAAATACCCCATGAACATGCCGTTCTCCCATTGCAGGATATCTAGGGACTGGGCTAGTGGCTCCATAATCTCTGTGTATTCCTGTACCACTTCAATCTCAGCAGCTGTGATCCTGGACAAGGAGCAGCGGTCCATTATGGCATGCATTTTTAGTGGTACAGTTGACAGGAGCTCATGTAGTTGCTTCAACGCATCAAAGGTGGAATTCTACCTGGTCTTATTCGGTACCTTCAGATACACACCACATTGTGCACGGATATACTCAGCAATCTGGGCTGACTGGTTCTGCTTGGACCACAACTTGCTGCACTTTCCCATCAAGAAATGAAACTGTTTCTTGAAAGGACCAAGAAGACTACTTTTGGAGGAGTCAAAAAGCATGGCCTCTATGTCTTGTGTTGCCACAAGGTTGAGGGTGTGGCTAGCACATCTCTGGTGTGGTGGTAAAACAAAATCCTCTCCTGAGTCTGCAGCTTCTTCCTCTGCCTCAGGTCCTGTGTCCAGGATCTCACAGATAGGCACAAACTCCACCTCCTCCTCCTCCTGGTTATCACCATCATCGTCACTGGTGCCTGCAGCTTCCACTGGTTCTTTGGCCATGAAAACTCTGAACGCTTTCACAAAGTTGGAGCCATTGTCTGTAGTAGTGCACATAACTTTGTTGTGGATCCTGTACTGCACATGTACATCACGCAGTGCTTTTGAAAGGACATCGTATGTATGGCGCCCCTTCAGATGCTTACAAGCCAAGGCCCCGACCTCACGTTTCAGGGTAGTTGGGTTGATCCAGTGGGCTATTACCCCAAAGTAACTCTTCTTGCCATTGGTCCAACAATCTGCAGTGGTTGCTATATATGCCACAGTTTCTCTCATGTGGCATGCTGTCTTCTCAATTCTGTCTCTCAGAGTCTTGGCACATATGATGGTGAGATCTTTGGGGAGTCCAATGCGAACCAGATTAATGAATGATGGTTTGTCCACAGTCTGAAGTGGTAATGTCTCCTCTACAATGAAAACAATGATTCTCCTGTCAAGATTGCTCTGGGTGACAGGCTCCCTGCCAGATCCCCACCTCTCAAGGGTTGTCTGCTGCTGCTTCAGCATTTTGGGAGGAGGGGTGTCATGCATTGGTTCAGGAAGGCCACATCTCCTTGCCTTTATTGCTTCTTCAATTGCTCTCAGCTTCTCAGGGTGTGCCCTCTGAGGAAGAAGAACAAAGCATGAATCCAAGAAAAAATGGAAGAGGAACTTCACAATTTAAACATAAATAGACAATGGACACTCTTTGAGGACCAGCATGACAAAGGCTTACCTCAAAATGTTTCTTCACATTGGATGAGGAGGAAACAGCTGATCTCAGATTTTTGATCCTTGGAAGGCAGTAATTGCATCGTACAACAACATTTTTCCCACTCTGGCTCACAAATGTACAAGCTTTCTCAAAGCCAAACCATGGCACTTGCTGTTCTGCAGATGTGGCTGTGGGCAACTGGCACTGCTTCATGCCCTCCTTCTCATGCACAGGGCCTCCTTTCTGAACCTCATTTTCTAGTTTTGCCTCCTCAGGATCAACAAGCTGTGACTCAAGTGGCCGCACTAACTGACTGCTGCTCTCAGCAGCAAAACCTGCAACAGGCGTCTCTGTAATAAACAAGAGATAATGCTCCTATATGGGTGAACTTCAGCTGTGATGTGCCCCCATCTCTTCCCCATGCTGCAAGATCCCCCAGTCAGAGTGGAAGTAAGCAGGTCAATAGCACAATTAAAAGAGATCCTATTTGCATCATTTTTGCTCACTGAATAACCCTGCCTGGGCCAGTCTAACCTACTATCTCACAGGGTTGTTGTGAGAACAAAATGAGACTAGGGTTCAAATCCCCACATAGCCATGAAGCTCACTGGGTGACCTTGGGCCAGTCACTGCCTCTCAGCCTCATGAAAACCCTATTCATAGGGTCACCATAAGTTGGAATCAACTTGAAGGTGGTACATATATTTTTTATTTTGAATATGATGATTATGATAATAAATATGCAGCATTTCAAATTAATTCTGTATGAGAAGCATTCCATGCCAAGCTTGGAAAACCAAGGATGAGGTATAAAATGTAGACAAAAATACTTTTGACAAAATGCCGTTTATCTTTTATATCTATATCTATAATTAGCAATACAGCTGAATGATGTATGTAAAGTATTTTTTCTTTCCCTTTTCTTTTTTATTAATATTTTAGTACTACTGCTAAAGTTCTGATGAAAGAATAAAGCATTCATTAGCCAAATTCAAATGATTAGAACACATCACATAAATTCCACTGAAGTTGGAGTTTTTGCCATAGAAAATGAAAAAAACATATAACCTATGATAGCCCAATAGACAATCAGAACTAATATAAAACCCTATTGCTTCTCATTTGCAAATCTTGCAAGATCTAAGGTAACTCTAGATCATGTGAGTTCAGGTGATGCATGTTATGTACATTTGTATAGATATTAGCAGAGATTGCCAACAGTCTATCTCTCTCTGGGACTGGGAATCTCTCTCTTTCTCACAGAACATGAGTTTGAGAGCTGGGGGACTGAGAGGAGGAGCTGCAAGGACCCTACTTCTCACCTCATCTCTGCCAAGAACAAAAAAATCAGTCTTAAGCCATTTATTATATGCCTAATGATTTTTTATTTTTATTATTATTATTATTATTATTATTACTGAGACAGTTTTTGTCCTACATACAATTCAGTCTTGTGATTAAAAATACAAATAAAAAGAAAGATGGAGTTCAAATAAATATACAATAAAAAGCTAGCCGGCATTTTAAAAGGCAGGAGTGCTCTGTCTGGATAAATACAGCACACAGCTATGCATGGGAACAAGGGGGAGAGTTCAAAAGGGGGAAGAAGGAAGAGAAGTAGGCCAGAGCTTGGAAAAGTTACTTTTTTGAACTACAGCTCCCATCAGCCTAATTCAGTGGCCATGTTGCCTAGGGCTGATGGGAGTTGTAGTTCAAAAAAGTAACTTTTCCAAGCTCTAGGCCGAAGTTTCAGAAGTGCCTTGTGATTGATGGCGGGGGCGGCAACGAGGCAAGGAGAGGCAGTGGGGGGGCAGAAGGGGCCACGGGGGGTGGGGGGCAGGGGGGGCAAAAATGCCATGGGGCGGAAGGGGCCATGGGGGGCGCGCACAGACACACACACACACACACACACAAATCATAATCACTCACCTCCACAGCTCTTCGCCATTCTGCTGCTGCCTTCTCCTCCATTGTCCTTGCCCTGGCTTTTTCCTCCAGCATCCATTTTTTCCTCTTAGACGCTAGCAGGCCCTGCCTATTCACCTCTTCCCTCGTGCCTCCTAACACAGATCACGAGGGAAGAGACAGTCTGCACAGAGGTCCAATCAGTGTGAGGCACATGTCTTGTGTTAACCAATCACAGCCAGGAGCTGACTTCCCCTTGTTCCCACCCCCAAGTAACGTCCAACCTAACGTGGAAACGTTAAAGTTGCAGCTGAAAAGTAGGGAAATTACTAGTCGTTCCGTTACTTGCCAAATGTAATGGAATTACCCACTCGTTATTTAAAATTGTAACGAATTAAAAATTACGAGTTACTTCCAAGCTCTGTTCTATATCTAATTTGCACATTAAAGTTGGGAATATATTGGTGCAAAGAATGGCATCACATTTTCAAAGCACCCAAAATATTACTGAGCACCAGAAAAATACAAGAGCCCTGCAAGAGAAGTGCTAGCTTCAAGGAAGATGTATGGACTCTGCACAATAAATTAATAACTATGGTGCATTTAAGGTCAAACTAGATATGGAAACCACAGTCATGTGTATTCTTATATCTGTAGTATTCACAAATAAAACAGGCAGTAGGAGCTAATTTTAATTAGTTTTTATTTGTTTCTGTTGTTGTTGGTCACACTGAATATTTTGAAATAGAAATGTGCACTGAAATGCTGATAAATTTTCATGATGACTTGGGGGGAAACCAACAAATGGATATGGAAACATTTTTCAAACTGAATTTGAGATTGGAAAAATGAGAAATAGAGAAAACAAAATGGACAGATTTCAGCTCTGATGACATATTACATGTGGACTCCATAAAGGAAGGCAGAATGGCATAGAGCTTGTCACTTCAGGTTCTTCTCACACAGAGTTTTCTGGCAGAGTGGTGTCTTCTGAGGATGATTTCCACACCCAGTCTTCCTCCACCACAGTGTCCTTCACCTTGGTGTAGAAGGACTGGTCTATGATCATGATACAGAATCTTTTATTCCACAGTCCATCTCCAGTTCTGGATTGGAGCTGGATTGTGAATAAATTATAATAATACTTCAGTTAACAAATCCTTCTGGAAAGAAGTTTCTTTTAACCTTTTTTGGGGGGTGTGGGGGGAGTGGGAGCACATACTCTGACATAGAATGTGGCTCCTAGTCTACTGAATTGTGGCTGCTGCTGGCAGCTCTCTCACATGAAATTGGAATAAGGTTGCCTGAGATTTGGGGGGGGGCACGTGATGTCATGGGGCATGCCCAAGTGATGTCACAGGGTAGATCCAAGTAACATCATGGGGCGGGTCCAAGTGATATCACAGGGTGGGCCCAAGCATTAACCATGATACATTAACCATCAACCATAATTCATACAAAAACATTATCTGATTGGAAATTAAGATAGAAATCTTAGCTAAAAGATGGAGCCTGGGTAGGGAACATTTAATCTAGCCAATTCAATTCTGGCAAAAAGGGTTCAAGTGCCCTCAGGCCAGGCCAGTCACTAGAAGGCCACTGTAGGAAGAAAGGAGCCTAGCGTTGTGGAGATGTTAGATGGAAGCACTCAGGAATAAAGATGGATGTCCCCAAAGAGCTGAAATTGTAAACACACTTACTAAGGGACTAAGCCCCATAGAATTCAATAGGACTTACTTCTCAGTAGATATGGTTTGGATTGTGTTGTTGGTAAAGCTTGACTAGGGACCCTCTTCAAAGATATCCATATCCAAGTAGGGTTGGCAATCCCCTGCCTGGAATGCCCTGCCCCTACCTTTTAACATCCAAATTTCTTTACAGATTTGACCCTTCACTTCAGAAATGAGTAATGAATAAGAAGATTCTCTATGCTTTTCTGTCTCCCCTGTGGGCTGCTATAAACTCACTTTATCAGCCAACCCAATTCCACTGGATATAATTGACAGAGAGAAAGCACACATGATTTGGTCTACCTACTTAGGCAGCAGCTTGGGAACACCAATTGCAGCCACGCTGCCCGGTATGTGAATTCTTTTACACCACTATTGGACAAGAAACAAACAACAAGGTGCATCATCAGTGGGTTTAAGAAGGTTGAGCGGAGCACATGGAACCACTGTTATTATACAGCCACAAGACTGGCTGTATACTATAGTCAGCAGGGATTTTTCACATTCCGCAATGTTAAATGGAAAATATCCCCCCATGCCATTCTGAGGCTTCCCATAAGCTCATATCAAAACAAAACCTTACAAAACTTATAGTTCTGAACTCAGAAAAGCTTGCTTAACAACCCTGTCAATTTTCATGGTGATACACAGAACAGTCAGAGAGAATTGAGAGTTCAAAGTCTAATTGAGAGTTCAAAGCTCTACTTCTCTTTTTCATCTTTTTCAGGTGAGGCTGTCAATGTGCTGAACCAATGCCTGGCTGCGACAATGGACTGGATGAGAGCTAACAAACTGAGGCTCAATCCAGACAAGACTGAGATGCTGTTAGTGGGCGGTTCTCCTGACCGGATGGTGGATGTTCACCCTGTTCTGGATGGGGTTGCACTCCCCCTGAAGGAGCAGGTTTGTAGCTTGGGAGTTCTTTTAGAACCATCCCTGTCACTCGAGGCACAAGTAGCCTCGGTGGCTCGGAGTGCTTTTTATCAACTTCGGATGGTGGCCCAGCTACGTCCCTATCTGGACAGAGAGAACCTCGCTTCAGTTGTTCATGCTCTGGTAACCTCTAAATTAGATTAATGATGCCCCGCTCGTCGCACAGCTGACGAGCGGGGCATAGTTGCAGATGGGGGTGAAGCGGTTGCCCCCATCTCAAAAGAGGGCAGAGTCATGCGTCGCAGCCCCTCCTACCTTCCTCTTTTCATCACGACAGACAGCGAGGGACGTTTACAGAGATGGCGAGAGCGACGGCCATTTGCATCGCCGCATGTTCGGCGCCATTTTAAGGCGCTTGGTGGCAGCGAAGTCGGCCTCATTCCAGGCTGCGGCCTTTGAGTGTGGGCTGCTTCGGCACTCAGATCTCCCCGGACGGGGAAGATTATAGCGGCGGTCGGCTGGTGTAGCAGCCCGCGTCACAGGGGACTGCCCAGCCTGACTGTTTTCGCTACCCCCCCCTTGGTTGGTGGGGGGGAGGAGGTTTTAGGCCTCCGGCTGTGCTGCCTCCTGGTGGCTGCTGCAGCAGTTTTTAGTGTGGTTTAAGCAAGAGCCAGTTTAAGCAAGATTTCATAAGCCCCCTTTTATTGTGCAGTCATAATCATATTGATAATTGCTTGGGGACCTATTGTATTTAGCAGGGGATTCATTGATATTACCATTAACAATTATAGTTGACTAATTATAATTGTACCCGAGTATTTTCAACATAATGCCATCAAAAAAGGGAAAAGGGGGCGCAAAGGGTAAGGGGAAGTCTCATCGGCCTCCACAAAAGCGCCCTCTCCCGCCACCTGGCTCTTCGGATGACGTTGAGGCCCCCCCTTGGGCAGCTATTTTAGCTCGCCTGGAGGCTTTAGAGCGGGGGAGGAGGGTTTCACCCACCCCTGAGATACCCGCAAGGGAGTTGGTGGGGGCGCCCCCCCAGGAACCTGAAGCCACCGCTGGACCCTCTGCCGGGGTTATGGCTGGGCAGCGACGCACTTTGTCTAAGTCTCGTGGTGGGTCAAGCTCGGGGCATCAGGGTACTAATACTGATGTGCTTGCGTTGATTTTAGCGCGACTGGATGCTCTGGAGACTCCCACTGAAACAAGCAAGGTAGTGAGTGGAGGGCCAGCAGCTACTTTAACAGCAGCAGCAGCAGCAGGGACTATGTCGCCTGCAGCTAGTGACAGCCAGGCTCCATGCACTCCTGGGCCACTGATGGGTGCAGGTGAGTCTGCCCAGCCTGCTCAGTCTGCTGGGGGGTTAACCTCGGGGTTGAGGCCGTGGGGGCCATGTGTTAGCACTCTGCTGACAGTATCATCTCCTCCAGGTGAACCATCCCAGCCACCGCTCCAGGCTGCATGCAACCAAATCTGGCAGCATGCCGGCACTGGACAAGTGCTGACATCAGCTATGTCAGCTGAGGGACTTGCACCTGCAGCTGCACTTGCTGGGGAACAGCTACAACCTACAGCAATGGCTGGTCTGGGTGCTCCCTCTGACCCTTTGGGGTCTGTGGCTGCTAATGCCATCCTGTTTGGGGACACATCAGTCACTTTAGGTTTTCACTTACTCCTTTCCACGAAAGAAAAAATTTGGCAAGGGGAGTACGTGGACCTGTTTTCCTTGTTATATAGGGAACTCCCCAAGAGGGACAGGGACAAAGATGCTGATTGTGATGCTGAGAAACCTAGGCGCCGGAGGGTTGACCGTACCTGGGCCAACTGGCTGCCTGCATTTTTTATATATGCTGGAGTCCTGATGGAAAGGCAGCCACACAGGGGGCTGTCTCTCTTGAAGTACTTGGACATCATATATCGCGGTTATGTAGAGTTCTCGGGAATGGCCTGGCTGTCTTATGATGAGGCCTTTCGTATGCGGGTGGCATGCGACAGGTCCCTACAGTGGGACAAAAAAGAACCCAAACTATGGCTGCAGTTTATGGCTGCTGCCAGGGCTATGACTGGGGATAGGTGTGACAGTGGGCATCTTCTCAGCAGGCAGCCGGCTGCTACCCTTCCCCGCGCTAATGCGGGGCAGGGGGTTCAACCACGGCAGTTGTGCTGGGAATTTAATGCCCGGGGGGTATGTGCACGCACTCCCTGTTGTTATCGACATGACTGTGCCGTTTGTGGAGCTGCACACCCTTCCAATGCCTGCCCCAGGCATAGATTCTACAGGGGTGGTAGTAGGGACCAACAAGGAGGCAGAAAGCAGCCCCCACCTGGAGTTGCTCCAGGAAAAGGGCCCCTCCCCAATTAAGCTACATGTGCTACGGACCTTACTTGCCGGTTAACCGGCAGTGGGGGATGCCAATTTTTTATTACATGGATTTTTGTTAGGCTTCCACATTCCTTACAATGGCCCAAGAGTCGCCTTCATGTCCCGCAATTTAAAATCTCTCCAGGGCATGGAAGCACTTGTGCAAATGAAAATTGATAAAGAGGTACAAGCAGGGCGAGTACTTGGTCCATTCCATTCACCCCCCTTCCCTCACTTTAGGGTATCCCCATTAGGTTTAGTGCCTAAAAAAGCCCCAGGGGAATTCCGATTGATACACCACCTGTCATATCCACATGGACAGTTGGTTAATGATTTCATTCCCGACAGTCTATGTACAGTCCGTTACACTTCTTTTGATGCTGCAATGCGCATGGTGCGCGCTTGTGGCCCAGGTGCATCCATGGGCAAATGCGATATTAAATCTGCCTTCTGCCTTTTACCCGTCCACCCCGCAGACTTTGGACTGCTGGGTTTTCATTTTGATGATAAATTTTACATGGATCGAGCATTGCCTATGGGATGCTCTATCTCGTGCGCTGTTTTTGAACATTTTAGCACCTTTTTAGAATGGGCTCTTAAAAGACGGACTGGACTAGATTCGGTGGTGCATTACTTAGATGATTTTTTATTTGCGGGGAGTGTGGGCACGAGTATTGCCAACATTTAATGACACAGTTCCATGGCTTAACAGAAGAACTTGGGGTTCCCTTAGCCACGGAAAAGACGGAGAGTCCAGCGGCTGTTTTGACCTTCTTGGGCATAGAAATTGACTCCATCAACCAATGCTGCAGGCTGCCACAGGAGAAACTTCTTATTTTACATAGGAAGATCTCCGAAGTCTCAGGTGCCCAAAAGGTTTTTCTCTCCACCCTCCAAGAGTTAGCTGGGCATCTTAATTTTGCATGCCGGGTCATAGCACCTGGCAGAGCATTTTTAAGGCGAGTCTATGACGCCATGGTGGGGCTTTCGCGGCCCCACCATAGGTTTCGGGTTACAGCGGCATTATGCGCTGACCTTGCAGTGTGGTCCTCCTTCTTACAGGACTTTAATGGGATATTCTTTTGGAGACAAGACCGTCTATTTGAGGCTGAATTACAAGTGCAGTCTGATGCGTCTGGGGTTATGGTTTTGGGGTAGTCTTTGGGTCTTCCTGGTGTAAGGGACAATGGCCACAGACATGGGTGCAAGAAGGTCTAGTCAAGGATCTGACCTTTCTGGAATTCTTCCCAATAGTGGTGGCAGTCCATTTGTGGGCTGGGGAGTTGAAGAACTCTACCGTCCACTTTTGGTGCAATAATATGGCCACAGTCCAGGTTATCAATTCCCTTACATCTAGGAATGCCAGGGTTATGGGTTTCATCCGTTCCTTCGTTCTCCAATGCCTGCGCTTTAATGTTTTGTTTCGAGCACGCCATGTTCCTGGCATTAATAATGATGTTGCTGATGCTCTGTCACAGAATCAGATGGATCGTTTCCGTCAGTTGGCACTGTGGGCCAGGGCTCAGCCGGAAGCACTGCCCCTTGCGATTTGGGAGATTGGAGAGCTGAATCGGAGAGGGCCATAAGCCTATCCATTGCCCCCAGCACGCTTGCCAGTTACCGGAGGGCAGGTAGGGCGATGCACGAATTTTGGGCTGCCAAGGGCTATGCTCCTGAGTGGCCTATTCCGGTCAGTCACATCATGGAGTTCCTTGTGGATGGTAAGCGACGCGGCATGTCAGTCCGTGCTCTTCAAGGTAAGCTGGCAGGGCTTTCCTTTTTAGCAAAGGCTGGTGGCTTTTCTGATCATGCTGGGGACCTTCGGGTCCGCCGCATGTTGGCAGGGTGGGCTCGCAACCAACCCGTCACACCGGATTCCCGTCGCCCTATTTCACCAGACATGTTATTGCGCATGGTTGAGCAATAGGAAGCAATTTGCTCCTCCAGCTATAAAAATAAGCTATTTCATGTGGTGGCCCTCACACTGTTTTTTGGGGCTTTTAGGATTGGTGAGGTAGTGGCATGTTCTAAGTGAGACGTATCTGGACGTGCCCTCCAGTTTGCAGATATCTCCATAGAAGGAGGTTGTGCCTGTATAGTCCTGAGAAGGTCTAAAACAGACCAAAAGTGTAAAGGACGATGCGTGCGTTTGGCCCCGGCTTCAGTGCCCAACCTCTGCCCTGTCCGGGCTTTGCAAGCATATTTGAGAGATAGGGGGCCCGGCACAGGATATTTATTCACCCATGCAAACCAGGAACCCCTTTCCATTTACCAGTTTTGGGTTTTAACAAAAAGGGCTTTACAGGGGATGGGCTACAACCCTGCACAGTTTGGTACCCATTCCTTTCGAATTGGAGCTGCTTCTACAGCGGCGAGTTTTGGTTTTCCCCAAGCACAGATACAGGCTGTTGGGCGTTGGTCTTCTGGCACTTTTAAGGGCTATATTTGCCCTTTCTAGGCGAATGGGGACTGCGGAAGCTTAACAATTACATTTATGTTGACAGGTTGCTGGTCGGGAACGGAGCAGACACGCATCTTAATTTGCAGCCACAGTATGGTATTCTGGGCAGCTCGAAGGGCAGCGAACTCGAGCGCCGGCTCACAGTTGGGCCTGAGCAGATGGGCGGCGATACAGTGGCTTGGCCGGCGAGGAATGCGTTGGGAGGGGCTCCTACCCACACTATTCCAGCAACACGCGACGCAGATTACTCCGCATGTATTGGTCATACACCTTGGTGGGAATGACCTTGGCTTGATGAAGGGTAAGGCCCTCATCTTTCAAGCATGTGCCGACATGCAGCTCATTAGGCAATGGTGGCCTGGCATACGTCTGATATGGTCAGACATGCTCCTGCGGAGGGAGTGGCGTGGCGTACGGGATCCAAGGGCTATAGATCGGGCGTTGAAGACGGTCAACCGACGGATTCGCTTGGCCCTTCTTCCATGTGGTGGGTTAACCATCCCACATCCACGCATTCAGCACTGGCAGGGTGAACTTTACAGGGCAGATGGCGTTCACCTGTCTGACACAGGTAACTATATATTTCTTGGGGACCTGCAGGGGTGTCTGCGAGAGGTGCTCCTCGGCAGTGGGGCAAAGGGGGACTAAATAGAGATTTGTCCCCCTTTTTGTGGCGGGAAGGTGCAGGAAGGGAAATAGTTAAGGACAGCTAGGTGGCTCCCTTAGGCACCTTTGGAGGTGATTGGCGGTTCCGGAGGCCTGTCCAGCAAGGATTTGCGGCTCGAGGACAGGATATGGGCTGCCTCTGGGGCTAACTTATCTCATCTACCCAAGGGTTATGCAACCCCGGGTGGGGATGACGTGGGAAGGCCCCCCTACTCACCTACAAGGTGTGGCAGGGGTAAGGGGTAAGCAGATGGGCTTGCTCTTGCCTCAGCAGGGACTGGTCGCCCAAGAGCTGTATGGCAAGCTACTTGCTTAGAGATAGTCCCGCACCTAGATTTTCCCTCTGCAGGTCACTTTAAATTGGGTTTGTGTGCTATAATTTAATAAAGTGGCCCTTGTTCAACCCAAGCTGAAGTGTCAGTGTCTTATTTCACCCTTCAACTGCAAATGACGCCCCGCTCGTCGCACAGCTGACGAGCGGGGGATAGTTGCAGATGGGGGTGAAGCGGTTGCCCCATCTCGAAAGAGGGCAGAGTCGCGCATCGCGCCTATGACGTGAACACGACTTGGTGAGGGGAGGGGGTGGAGGCTGGAGAGCTTATTTAAGCCCAGCAGCCCCTCCTACCTTCCTCTTTTTGTCACGACGCCCACCCCGCCCTCCCTCTTTTATGGTGTGCCTAGGGGTCGCTTCGGAGCCGAGTAGGAATTTTTATCCTGCCCACCCTTGTTGGCGGGCAGGTTTTTTGCCTGCTCCACACTATAGGAGTGGGAGGGAATCGGGTTAGGGGGTGTTGTTGTTAATAGGTTGTTTTGGCTGATTTGGCAATTTCTATATTGAAAGTTAATGCCCTATGAGGCACGTTCGTTATAGCACTGATGCGGGAAGGTGCGGGAAGGGAAATAGTTAAGGACAGCTAGGTGGCTCCCTTAGGCACCTTTGGAGGTGATTGGCGGTTCCGGAGGCCTGTCCAGCAAGGATTTGCGGCTGGAGGACAGGATATGGGCTGCCTCTGGGGCTAACTTATCTCATCTACCCAAGGGTTATGCAACCCCGGGTGGGGATGATGTGGGAAGGCCCCCCTACTCACCTACAAGGTGTGGCAGGGGTAAGGGGTAAGCAGATGGGCTTGCCCTTGCCTCAGCAGGGACTGGTCGTCCAAGAGCTGTATGGCAAGCTACTTGCTTAGAGATAGTCCCACACCTAGATTTTCCCTCTGCAGGTCACTTTAAATTGGGTTTGTGTGTTATAATTTAATAAAGTGGCCCTTGTTCAACCCAAGCTAAAGTGTCAGTGTCTTATTTCACCCTTCAACTGCAAATGATGCCCCGCTCGTCGCACAGCTGACGAGTGGGGGATAGTTGCAGATGGGGGTGAAGCGGTTGCCCCCATCTCGAAAGAGGGCAGAGTCGCGCATCGCGCCTATGACGCGAACGCAACTTGGTGAGGGGAGGGGGTGGAGGCTGGAGAGCTTATTTAAGCCCAGCAGCCCCTCCTACCTTCCTCTTTTTGTCGCGACGCCCACCCCGCCCTCCCTCTTTTATGGTGTGCCTAGGGGTCGCTTCGGGGCCGAGTAGGAATTTTTATCCTGCCCACCCTTGTTGGCGGGCAGGTTTTTTGCCTGCTCCACACTATAGGAGTGGGAGGGAATCGGGTTAGGGAGTGTTGTTGTTAATAGGTTGTTTTGGCTGATTTGGCAATTTCTATATTGAAAGTTAATGCCCTATGAGGCACGTTCGTTATAGCACTGATGCGGGAAGGTGCGGGAAGGGAAATAGTTAAGGACAGCTAGGTGGCTCTCTTAGGCACCTTTGGAGGTGACTGGCGGTTCCGGAGGCCTGTCCAGCAAGGATTTGCGGCTCGAGGACAGGATATGGGCTGCCTCTGGGGCTAACTTATCTCATCTACCCAAGGGTTATGCAACCCCGGGTGGGGATGATGTGGGAAGGCCCCCCTACTCACCTACAAGGTGTGGCAGGGGTAAGGGGTAAGCAGATGGGCTTGCCCTTGCCTCAGCAGGGACTGGTCGCCCAAGAGCTGTATGGCAAGCTACTTGCTTAGAAATAGTCCCGCACCTAGATTTTCCCTCTGCAGGTCACTTTAAATTGGGTTTGTGTGTTATAATTTAATAAAGTGGCCCTTGTTCAACCCAAGCTGAAGTGTCAGTGTCTTATTTCACCCTTCAACTGCAACTGCAATGCGCTCTACGTGGGGCTGCCTTTGAAGACGGTTTGGAAACTGCAGCTCATGCAAAATGCAGCGGCCAGATTGATAACAGGGACCCGGCGGTCCGAACATATAACACCAATTCTGGCCCGCTTGCATTGGCTGCCTATGTTTCCGGGCCCGGTTCAAAGTGCTGGTGTTAACCTATAAAGCCTTATACGGTTTGGGACCACAATACCTGATGGAACGCCTCTCCCGATATGAACCTACCCGTACACTACGCTCAACATCGAAGACCCTCCTCCGGGTACCTACTCATAGGGAAGCTCGGAGGTTATCAACAAGAAAAAGGGCCTTTTCAATGGTGGCCCCCGAATTATGGAACAATCTTCCTGATGAGGTATGCCTGGCGCCAACATTATTATCTTTTCGGTGCCAGGTCAAAACTCTCCTCTTCTCCCAGGCATTTTAGTATGTGTAAAAATTGTTTTTTAACTTTTTTAAGAATTTTAAAGTTGTTTTAAATTGTCTAAATATGTGGTTTATTGTATTTGATGTATGACTGTTGTGAACCGCCCAGAGAGCTTCGGCTATGGGGCGGTATATAAATTTAATAAAATAAATAAATAAATAAATAAATAAAAAGAGAAAAAAACTTAGAGCCCTTTTGGACTTTTTTCTGCGAGTTCTCATAATCTGTTGAAATTAATTAAAAATCAGCCATGTTCACAGAGTACCCGTAATCCTAATACTGACCTTGCCCCATACTCTGACCTTCATCTACTGCAGTTTAAAAGTTAAAAAAATGTCTGGTTGATTTTTAATTAATTTAAGAAATTTTGGCTGGAAGCCTATGATAACACGGGACATGCTCAATAAGAACCACCTGTCAGTGTTCTAAAAGCCTCACAGCTGCTGGGCTTGGCTAATCAGAGGGCCACACCCACACCAGACTTGATTTCACTTGAGACAGTCATGGCTTCCCTCGAAGAATCCTGGGAAGTATAGTTTGTGAAGGGTGCTGAGAGGAGACTCCTATTCCCCTGAGAGAATGGTTTAACAGTCAGCCACTCTGATTGAAGGTCTGTGAGAGAAACAGGGCGTCTCCTAGAAACTCTCAGCACCCTTCACTAACTACACTTCCCAGGATTCTTGAGAGAAGCCATGATTGGCTTTGAGCCATGGCTTTGAGAGAAGCCATGATAAATTGTTTTTAATGTTTTTAGTTATTGTAAACCGCCCAGAGAGCTTCGGCTATGGGGCAGTATATAAATACACTAAATAAATAGATAAATAAATAATGATTGTGCAAAGTGTAATAGAGGCCTGGTGTGGATGTGGCCAGGGACAGCTTTGTTTTAAATTTGGGTGGTAGGTAGGGTTGCCAGATTCAGGGCCTGATCCTGATCCTGTATCTTTAGGAGAAGAGAAAGTCAGCCAAGTGCCAGTGTTCTTGCAACATTGTAATGGGAAAAACCACAAGGTAGAATTGTCCCTTCCCCCTGCCCAACTGTGAAAGATACAGAAGACATCTTGGTTGGCAGGCCCAGTCTGGTCAGTTTTACCTATCCTAATCATGATTGCATAGGAGTATATCCGATTCAACTCAATAATCATACAAATGATCAGACCTGCCTTTTCCCTCCTTCCCCTTTCCTCTCCCTTTCTCATCCCCTCTTCCTTCTTCCGCCTTCCCTGCCCACTCCAGCCCTCCGTCCCTCCCCCCCAGTCAGTTTTACCTATCCTAAGCTTGACTGCACGGGAGTAAATCCCACTGAACTCAATAAACATGCAAACGACCACATTTGTCCTTCTTCTCCCCTCCCCCTCCTGCCTGCTCCCATCTCAATCCTCCCCTCTGCCTTTCCACCCCTCCCTCCTCCCTTCCCCATCCCCTGTGGTCAGTTTCACCTATCCTAAGCATGATTGCCTGGTATGTGTGAGTAAATCCCACTGAACTCAATAAGCATGCAAATGATCAATCCATTCTCAGCAAACTTGAACAGGATCCCATTTCTTACCTCCCGGATTAAAAAGCAGGTAAATTCACTAATAGGCAAAAAAACCTTGCGGTTTAAGAATGTACCTATAGCCCATAGATATTTCTACCAACTTTAAAAAGCAGGGAAATTGGGCAGCTATAGTGAATGCACCAGGGGAGCAGGAGACCTGAACTCCTCTCTGAGATATTGTACTGCCCTACAAAGTTGTCAAAATGCAAACACAATTTGGGTTGGTCTTTCACAGTCCAATCCACTTGCTATGTAGCTTGGAAGAATTTGGTAACATGTGCCTCTGAGTATATGGTGAGTGGTGGCAACACCTGTAATCAGCCCAAATAATAGAAAGAAGATATGTCCTGTGCTGATCTTGTTTTAGCCAGGAGGAAGCAACATTATTAAGACAGTTGATATAGTTCAGATGGTCACTTTAAATATGTCTGATTTACTTTGCAATTTTAGTGAAGCTTTCTATAGGAAATCATTTTCTTTTGCTTTTGTTTCTATGAATATGTGAAGTACAGCAACATTTTGCAAAATTTATACTAAAAAAATTCCAAACATAATTGTGGAATAATGGCACTGACTTCTGCAAAATAGTCTCCAGTGGACCTCAGAAGTGTCTCAATTTGCACAAGATAAAACAGTGGGAGGTGAAATATATTCTAGCAAAATTCTAGGTGTGCTCTATGTTTTTAATTGATCGTGAACACCTTGCCTTAAATAAAGTGGTTTAAACGGTTTAAACATAGCAGGCTGAAAATATGCATCCTCTTTTTTCCAACAACTAGAGTCATTGCTAAAGTAGCTGCATATTGTAATCAGTCTGATTTTACATTAAACTGCAGTTTCAGGTCCAACTGTTAATGCACCCAAAATAGAAATAGACCATAACCTCCAGTTTGAAACAAAAAACCGTATCTTCACCATCATATGACATTGGCCAATAAAAAGGCTTTGAAATTAATAAAAATAAATTTGACACAGATTTCTAGGATGAATAATGAGGGAAATAAAATTTTCTAGTTTAGATTCTCTGTAGAAACATTAGTAACACAGGAAAGAAGCAAAGTAAGAAGAACACCAACAAACATACAACAATATAATTCTCCATCTTTGGAGATAGCAGGTGTTGCCACCACTCACCATATGCTCAGAGGCACATGTTACCAAATTCTTCCAAGCTACACAGCAAGTGGATAGGACTGTGAAAGACCAACCCAAATTGTGTTTGCATTTTGACAACTTTGTAGGGCAGTACAATATCTCAGAGAGGAGTTCAGGTCTCCTGCTCCCCTGGTGCATTCACTATAGCTGCCCAATTCCCCTGCTTTTTAAAGTTTGGTAGAAATATCTGTGGGCTATAGGTCCATTCTTAAAACGCAAGGTTTTTTGCCTATTAGTGAATTGCTTCTATGGATGAAAGGGAGTGAGGATAAAGGTAAATGAAATGCAAATAGAAAAACAAAAGACAGTGATGATTTCTTCTATGCAATACCATACCAACCACAACAAGATTCTTATGAGTAAGGCAGAAAACTAACCAGTAAGGATTCCTAACCAAAAACGGAAACTAAAAAAATCCCAGCAGCCAGTCAGCCAAGGTCACAGAAATCCCCATGCAGCACAACAAGGCCTGGGGGCTACAGTTGGTGCAGAATGCTGTGGCACAGTTGCTGACATGAGTGAGACCCTATCAGCACATAATACCTCTGCTCTGAAATCTGTACTGGTTGCTGATATGCTAACAGGCCAAGTTCAAGGTGTGCTTTCCATGTTACGAGTGCCACATAATACATGTTCTGCTCTTGTAAGAAACTGGTCCTTTAGTGTAGCAGCACCTTTAGTGTGGCAGCATCTATGCTTTGGAACTCCCTGCCTATTGACATTAGCAGGTGCCTTCATTGTACTCTTTTTGGCACCCTCTAAAAATATTTTGTTTAGGCAAGCCTACGCAGGCATGTAGAAGCTATTATTTTTTATCCTTTTATTTTAGCACAATCCTAACCATGTCGACTCAAAAGGAAGTCCTATTGAATTCAATGGGGTTTACTCTGGGAATGTTTACTCTGGAAAAGCAAGTACTGGATTAAAGCTTCATATTGGGAAGTTTGCAAAACACTGCCCTCTTCAAAATTTAAACCTATCTGACTCCTACACACAGGGCCAGCTCCAGGCATGCCAGGGCCCTTGGGCATCAGCTTGCCCTGGGCCCTGGCATGTGTGCACATTCGCGTTTGTGTGCGTGCCCCCCCCACACCCACACCTATTTGTCTCCTGTCTTTTACTATTGCCATTAACCAAGATGGCGGCTGCGGTTTCCCTAAAGGGATGAAACCTTCGCCACCATCTTTGTTGATGGCACGCATGGTGCTATGCGCGTGCATCTCTGCCATCAACTAAGATGGCAGCAGGGGCTTCAGTACTTTAGGGAAACCGCGGCAGCCATCTTCATTAAGGGCAATACTAAAAGGCAGGAGACAGGTAAGTAGGGGGCGTGGGGGGCATGGGGGGCATGGGGGGGCACGGATCGCCACGGATCATGGAAGGGGAGCAGAGGGGCCACTGAGGTTAACTGAGGTATTACTGTAGTTCAGATTATGAGCCAAAGAGTATAAGGCAGAGAAATATTTTACATCCTGGACCCACATACCTTTTTTGATATTAAAATTGGATTCCCATACCTCACTTTATATACACAAGCATATGAAAAACAAATGGGTCATTCCTATTAATGTTTGATAAAAAGCAATCGGTAATCTCAACAAAGTTCTCTAGGATTGATTCACAGTTGTTTTTTCTGTTACTTAGGATTTCATTGCTTGAGGGCTCATCACTTGATGAGCTGGAGCAGATAATTTTGTTTGAGATAAGGTATGTCTGTTAGATCTGTGACATCCACTTCACACGTCAGCAATAACTTCATGTTGCAGTAAGCAAGTAATGACAAAGCATCTATGAATCAGCTTTCACTAAGGAAGCAAGATTCCCTAGACCAGCCTTTCCCACCCTTTGGGTCCCCAGGTGTTGCCTGTTAACAGTTTCCATAATTCCTAACCATTGGCCATGCTGGCTGGGGCTGATGGGGGTTGTTTGTTGTTGTTATATGTGCGCTGCCTCCGCAGGGTTAAGAATTGTATATAGAGAGACTCCTTCTGTTGTGCTAAACAAGGCATTTATTAGGTTAAATAAATAAATAATAAATAAATAAAATTTTATTTGTTAGTCGCCTATCTGTCCGAATTAATGGACACTCTAGGCGACTTACAGCAGCAACAAAATACAATACACAAGGTTAGAGTTATGGCACTCTATGGTCTATCTCTATGCTCCCGTAGCCTTACAATACCTTCCTATCAGGTGACATCACCCCTCTCTTTAATTGGTTAGTTAGTTTTCCCTCCAAAACCTGCCTCAGATTGTTTCAGTCATGAGTGAAGCTAGCAGCAGGCCTAGTAGCCCCAGAGGACAGCACTCCTTTTTTATCTATCACTCTCTCTCAGAAGTATTTCTCTGCCAGAATTGCCTCTTCCAGAAGCTGTCTCTCTCAGAAGGTATCTTTCCTCCATTGAATCTACCTCTTCAGCAATCCTACAATATAATTACCTGCTATCAACCTTCTTCATCTTCATCACCATCCTCAGATCACCATCCCCAGAGACTGTACACTTTCTTTGAAGTTCCTGTATACCTTTGTGTTTTCTGGTTTAATAAAATAGTTCTGATTAAAAGAGAGAGATTGAGTTGACTGTCTGGCAAAGTGGGTTTCAGAACCACGGGCTCAGAACAATATGCCTTCAAGCAGATTACAACTTATGGCAACCACATGAATCAGTGACCTCCAGTACCATCTGTTATAAACCACCCCATTCAGATCTTGTAAGTTCAAGTCTGTGGCTTCCTTTATGGAATCAATCCATCTCTTGTTTGGTCTTCCTCTTTTTCTACCCCCTTCTGTTTTTCCTAATAAATCATGTCTTTCCTAATGAATCATGTCTTCTCATTATGTGTCCACAGTATGATGATCTCAGTTTCATCATTTTAGCTTCTAGTAATAGTTCTGGTTTAATTTGTTCCTGCACCCAATTATTGGTCTTTTTTGCAGTCCGTAGTATCCGCAAAGCTCTCCTCCAACAGCACATTTCAAATGAGTGGATTTTTCTCTTATCCAATTTTTTTTTCTGCTTTCACATAGAGATCGGGAATACCATGGTCTGAATGATACTGACTTTAGTGTTCAGTGATACATCTTTGCATTTGAGGATATTTGAGGACCTTTTCTAGTTCTCTCATAGCTGCCCTCCCCAGTCCTAGCCTTCTTCAGATTTCTTGACTATTGTCTCTATTTTGGTTAATGACTGTGCCAAGGTATTAATAATCCTTGACAAGTTCAATGTCCTAGTTGTCAACTTTACATAGATCTTCTGTTGTCATTACTTCAGTCTTCTTGACGTTCAGATGTAGTCCTGCTTTTGTGCTTTCCTCTTTAACTTTCATCAGCATTCATTTCAAATCATTACTGGTTTCTGCTAGTAGAATGGTATAACCTGTATACCTTAAATTATTGATATTTCTCCCTCCAGTTTTCACACCTCCTTCATCTTAGTTCAATCCCGCTTTCCGTATATGTTCTGCATATAGAATAAACAAATTTATATTTATTTATTTATTTATTATTTGATTCATATCCTGTCCTTCCCCCCAGCAGGAGCCCACAAATAGGATGATAAAATACATCCCTGTCTCACACCCTTTCCAATTGGAAACCAATTGGTTTCTCCAGAGCCGCCCCTAGGCACCAGGAAACATAGCAGTTGCCCCGGCCCTGCGCTTTCGGGGGGCCCACGCTTGGCGATCTGCGTAAATGCGGTGCCATGAGTTCTCTCCTGCCTGCTGGGCTCTGCCCATTGTCAGGCTGGAAAGCTGAAAGGAGCATTGGCGATCGAGGGAGAATGTACTGTCCCAAGGAGCTCCTGCGACCTGTAAAACAGCAAGCGAGGAGAACTGCCGCCATCTGAAAACAAAGGGCCTCCTCATGCTCCTACTGTCGCAGAAGCAAGCTGGAGGGTGTCTCTCTCACGGCCGCAGTAGCGAGCCGGTGGGGGGGCAGAGCAACGGTCTACTAAGGGAGCCGCAGGAGCAAGCTCCTACCCGCTGAAAGAATGCAAGCCGTCACCGCAGCCTGGAGCCTAAGGCTGCAAGGGGAGCTGCAAAGAAGATTAGCCGCAGCAGCTCCCAGCCGCTAAATTACAAGCCGCTGCCGAGATACAAGCTGCTGCAGCAGCCTAAGAGGGAACGAAGCAAGCGGCAAGCACAGGCGTAAGGCTGCAAGGGGAGCCGCAGCCACAGACTCTCAGACAAGGCTCGTCAAACAAGGAAGGAGTGAGCCCGATGGGGGACGGCGGCTGCCGCAACCCCTAACAAAGGAACTAAGGAGGGGGGAAGAGAAACAAACAAGAACCCCCAACAAACGGCCCAGTCAAAATGAAAAAGGTGAAAGAGGGAAGGGAACAAAAGGAAAAAATCAGCCCCACATACTTGATTACTCACAAAATATTTTCAGCAATGAGGAAAACTTATCATATGCGACACCATTGCAATGTTTAAACCTGATTTCTAAGGTTCATGATTCATTTCCAAATCTCACTATTGTTTTAATAATTTTAATGACAATGTATGTATGTAATTCGTAAATAATATATATATATATATATCTTTCTCTCTCTCTCTCAATATATATAGAGAGAGAGAAAGAATGTGGGGGTCCCCCAACTATGCTTTTGCCCTGGGCCCCGCACATGCTAAGGGTGGGCCTGGGTTTCTTCATATTCTGTCCTTACAGTAGCCTCTTGTCCAGAGTATAGGCTGTGCATCAGGACAATCAGATGCTGTGGCAACCCCCATTTCTTTTAAAGCATTCCATAGTTTTTCATGATCTACACAATCACAGGCTTTGCTGTAATCTATAAAGCACAGGGTGATATTCTTCTGAAATTCCTTGGTCCGTTCCATTATCCAACATACGTTTGTGATATGATCTCTGGTACCTCTTCCTTTTCAAAATCCAGCTTGCACATCTTGCATTTCTCGCTCCATATATGGTAAGAGCCTTTGTTGTAGAATCTTAAGCATTACTTTACTTGCATGGGATATTAAGGCAATAGTTAGATAATTACTGCAATCCCTGGGATCCCCTTTCTTTCTTTGGAATAGTCCAGCAATATCTGGGAACCCAAAGGTTGGGAAAGGCTGCCCTAGACTTTGAGTATACCTGACTTCAGAACCATAAAACTGCTCTCTTCAGGAAAACAAAAACAAAACTGTTTTTAATATACATTTTATTGGTGCAAAATATGGTATTAATCATCATTCTTGGCATGTCTCACTTATTGCTGGTTATTAATAATTAAATTATGTCCAGTAGAAGTGCTTAGAATGGGAATCACTGGAGAAACCAAGGTTCTAAAAAGGCTCTTCTGAAGGATGTTTAAACATCCATTCCACAAGGGCAAATAATAAATTATGTTTCCCCCTCCCCACTGTTTCTGACAACAACAAGAGAATACTAAATTGGGAGCATAAGGGGCATGTTCTGGCAAAATGTTTTGCTTTATTTTTTATTTAAAATAGAGTGAAATAGATGAAATGCCTAGAGGCATCAAGCATTGCCAATCAAAACTCTTGTAACAAATAAGTTTTATAACAAAGCAATCCTATAGTCACATTACACCATGGGGAGAGATACACTGCCACTATACTTGCAGTCCAGTGCCTGATCAGCCCATAAGGGAAAACACACAAAATGGAATATATAAAAATGATAGACACAATCTATCCCTGGAAACTGCCAGTGCCCACCAATCAGGAACTGTGCCAGCAGTGATGCCCAGGTGATGCCCATACATGAAGGGAACCAATGAGATCACAACAGTGACATGCCCCTGGCACACACAACATCAAACACGCACAACATGCAAAGCATCACTACAGTGCCACTTCACTCCATGATCCACCATGTCACAGTCAGCAGTGACCCTGTACAGGCGGGCCCCGCTTATACGGCAGGTTCCGTTCCGGACCCCCGCTGTAAAGCAGAAATCGCCGTAAAGTGGAACCCCATTGAGTATAATGGGGCACATCATGCGAAAATGACGCAAAATGCCACAAAAGCGGCTTTAAAACTGGGAATGAAAGCCACCGCATTAGTGGAACACCGGAAAGCGAAGCACCGGGAAGCGGGACCCTACTGTATTCCAAGTCCCCAGGCAGTCCCCAGATAAGGGTTTTAATTTTCTTATGCTCCTCACAGCCATGTTTCGGAGCACAACAGACAAAGGGGAGGGAAGAATGTCCACGCAACACAGCATCTGCATTGCTCTCTGGGTGGGGTCCTGTAAAGACCATACACAGCCCCGCTTGGACAAAAGGCTGCAAGAGGAGCCCTAGCCAGTTGGAACAGCTTACATTTCACATTCAGAAGGCCTCAGGTTCAAATCCACTTTCAGAAAGGTGGGAAGCAACCCCCAAACTAAGGAGCAACTGAACCAATCAGGAGGAATGCTGAGTGGACCAATAGTCCAGTCTCTGGTCTGCATGGGCTGACCAGCCATTTTGATCCACCGCTCACACACACACATACACCACACACACACTGCTATTTTGCCTGATAAGCCAGTCCTGCTGGATAGCATCCCAGTAGGACTCATTCCCCTTCATATTTCTTTCCCCAGTGGATTGCTTCATAAACCCCAGCAGAAGTAGCACCCATACAACTTTTGCATCCTGAGAGATCTGCCTCCTTATAGTACAGGATACCTAACTGAACAGAGAGAAGAGGAGCCACTGCTCCAAACTTGTTAAGCTTCCTGTACATCTCCCTCAGAATCCCATCCTGAGGCTAGCTGAAGACAGAGCATACTAGGGTGGGGGAAAGGGATCATTATCTTTCCACCCCTGGCAACAAAGAAACGCCATATGTGAGACACAATCAAGCCCTTATTAAACAGCATCCAACATGTAGAATCTACATTGTAAATCCTGGAAGGGAAAGATGAGACCTGTTCAGGTGTTCACTGCACTTGCATGCAAATAGTCACACAAAAGGGGACAGAGGTGCATTGCCAGTCACCGTCCCCTCTGGATTGTCATCTTTATTCAGTGGAGAGCCCTACATGAGTATCATGACGAACCCTGATTTCACAAAGTTATAAATCACAAGATGAACCCCCATGAGTAGACTCCCCATGCTTGACCTTTGCCTTAAAACTCATAGATGGCTCTAGAAAGAATATAGACAATGCATAAGAGTAGGACTTGGCAGCATGATTGGCTGCACACAAGTATGGTGAAGCCCAAAGAGGGTTAAGATGTGAAGTTGTCAACCAGTCACCTGACAAAATTATTGTGGCTTGCATAGTATCTGTATAGACAGCACTGTGACAACTGTCCTTTGAGACACCAGCTACATGTTAGTAACACCTTATGTTGTTGAATAACTGGCATGAAGCTTACAAGTGTACAGGAACTTGCCTAGAGCAAGTAGGTTAACAATCCCACGGAGGAACATCCTGGTCACTACTGCTGATCCTGTAACTACTACTGATCATGGGATGGGCCACCTTCCTAGCCAGCACAGAACAGGATGTGAGATGGCTACTAGCCATGATGGCCATGTTCTGTCTTCACTGTCACAGGCGGTATGTCTCTGAATACCAGTCACAAGTGGAGAGAGTACTGCTGGACTCAGCTCCTGCTGGTGGGCTTCCCATAGGTATCTGGCTGGCCACTGTCAGAAAAGGATGCTGAACTTGATGGGCCTTTGGCCTGATCTTGTTGTGTTCTTATGGAACTTGGTACCTATGGGAGAGCAGCCTCTGAAGAGCAAGGCAGAGCTCAATGAGCAGTAGGGAGCAGCTAGACTTCATAGTCCCTGAACCTGGATGCACAGTAGGTGCTTGTGAGAAGAGTAAAAAAGAAGAGTGAGTTGTGCCACCTGAGTGCTCTGCCAGTGCTCATGCCGTAGCTCCCCCTTCCCCATAGCAGGAAGAGACTACAATGAACCTTAGTCCCTCAGCTGCCAGATCTTCAGTTTTAGATTGCCCTGTAAATCACTCCTCCACAGAATTATTTCAGAAGCCACATCTGAGAATTCCCACATACACAATATCTTTAGAGCTTTCCACCAAACCCCCCAAAAACCATTCTAAATAAAAACAGTTCTTTCCTTTACCCAGAGAGGCTGCAGAATCTAGTTTAAAACAGGTGTGTATACATATAGCATAGTAAGTCTCCTCTGAGAAGTTTGCATGCATTCAAGTAAATATACATTTCATTAAACTAAGTATTTCAGTACCTTTCAAAAAGCACAGTGACAACAAGGCTTTATAGGTACAGAACATAACAATGGGATTCCATTAAACCAAATAGCCTATTTGCATCTGGGTAAACTTTGAAACATGGGTCAAGGCAATCCTATGGAATCATCAGGAACGCCAACAACAGTGTTGCATATTGCAACTTTGAAAATGACAATAACCGCCCTCATCCACCATAGTCAGAGGATATGACTGTATATTCCAGGAGTGTACAGAAGTAATTTTTTTTATTATGTTACTCCATTCATCTTCATTTCTGAAACCTTCTTTGGTTTCATATTTATTCATTAAAATAGCATTTACTTTGTTATTTGCATTCTGGGGAGTGAATGGCAGGCACCGCCAAAAAGTGACAGCCCTTACTGGTGACCCCCATTTTTTTTTTATGTGCAGTGGGAATGGTAACTAGCAGGATCAACCACCAAAGTCAGTTCCGCTGTCACCAGAGAAACTTCTACCCAAATGTTACAAATAAAGTCTGTTATTCTGTCCCATTGAGTTTAATTTTTCATTTGTCCAGAAATGAATGCACACCCCAAGGAGATTCTGCAGTTCTGCATAAGCCTCTGGTATTACGTTTGGAATGCAGCATCTCAAAAAAACCCCATCTTTATGTGTCTAGGAACATAGGCATCTGTTTTATGCTGTGCAGTACTTTTCTTGTTATGAAACTCACTGGAACGGAATACTGGCACCTCTTCTTTTTGCTGCCCTTTGTAACCATTTCATGCTAGTACTCAAAACACTTTTATCAAGATATGAGTGCTAGCACCTTATTTTTTTGCAAAAAAAATATGCACTGATACTATGTCAGACCATTGATCCATCTAGGTCAGTAATGTCTACACTGATTGGCAGCAACTCTCCAGGGTTTCAGGCAGAAAGCCTTTCCCAGCCCTACCTGGAGATGAAGGGGATAGAACCTGGGACCTTCTGCATACAAAGCAGATGCTGTACTACTGAGCTATGGCCCTTTCCCAAGTTTTTATGGCTGCAAAGACAGGTCACCATAAATGTGTGGCAAATATATGGAAAATGCTCAGAAGCCAGAGAGGAACAACAGCAACAAAAAAATCTCCATGGGTGGTATCCAACTATTGTGTTCTGCCAGTGCCAGGATTTTCATGCACACAATGAAATTTTTCCCCAAGCATCCCTTAAATCTGTTCTGGGGTTTCCCCTAACTCGGATGTGGGGAGGGTGCAGGGTCCATTGGTCCAAGGGCTGGAACTTCAATGCTCTAAATAGCTTGACCCTCCTGACCAGCAGGAGCACTATATACAATTTAAAATGCTAAAAGGAATAATGTGGCATGAAGGACCATACCTGAGACACTATTTTTAAGTAAGGGCTTGATGGGGAATATGCAAGGTTAGGCTTGTCCATTGTCCTTCTTCCTTTCTTTCAAGTCAGCCAAGTGGAGTTGCTAATCTTATGAAGGAAGCAGTGCCAGAAGAAGGGAATGGTTAACTCTTCCTCCTGCACCATGTCCCCAGTCTAAATTGCCATCTCCCAAAGAGGAAGAAAGAGATGCTTTCTATATATACAGAAGGGCCCTTCTGCAGCCCATGCGTGGTGTATTGATAATGCCAGTACAGGCAAAGAAAAAAGACAAGGCAGACAAGGCATAAGTTCAGCGCAGCAAATCCAGATGCTTCAAGTTCTTCATTTATACAGAAGTTAGTAATAACAGATGATGATGCACATGGAATAGCCAGAAGGCAGTGCTCACTTGAAAACACTTCTCCATGGTGGCTGTCCCCAAGTGACAAGCTGTTCATGTAAAAAAGCTCATGATACGGGTCAGGAGTTCTTTTCTATGTTATCACAACCCCCTGAATAAAGGAAAGGCTTATATTGACATGGATCAAATATCCGCAACCCCCATGGCAAGCTATTGTAAACAAAATGGGTTTACTGAATATATTTTTTAAAACTCTATCATTTGATATGTCAACCTGCATTTACCTTTATTACACCAGCATTCTTACTCAAATGTCCTGAACACATGTTGTGGCTTCAGTTTCATGCACATGTACCTGGGAGTTAAGCCGCATTGAACTCAGAGGGGCTTACTTCTGTCTGAATAAACAAACATGCATAGGTTTACACTCTGTATAAGGCTTCCACTATAGTTTTTCTATAGAATTAAAAAACCCTGTAACTTGAAACAGAGCTACAGAGCCATTGACACTGTGTTTCATGCAATAGCAGTTCCACCTCTGTGCTGCATGCGGACCACAACTATAGCTTAAAGCATATTCAAAGCATATTTCTCCCCCAAAGAATCCTAGGAATTGGAGTTTTCCCTTCACAGAGCTACAATGTCCAGCAGTGTTAACAAACTATAGTTCCCAGGATTCTTGGGGAGGGGGGAATATGCTTTAAATATGCTTTAAAACTAGTGTGGCTTAGACTCTGTCATGTGAGTAGGAACTCAAGTGAATTAGAAGTAACTGTATGGGGGAATCAGTTGGGGGTAGGACCAATATAGGAAAACAAAAGTAGAGTTTTTGGTTTTGCAGCAACACACTGCGAAGTAAAGTTTGTTCCTTCTAACCAGCATTTGTGGTTCATTTCAAATCTTGCAAATATTACATGGTGTCAGAAGACTACCTAAAAACATAAGGCAGTGAAAAATGGACCAGCTAAAGCCTCCAGGAATGTTGGTGTTTGAAGGAAATGCAGCAGAGAACTGGAGAAGATGGAAGCAAGGGTTTGAATTGTACTGCATTGCAAGTGGAGCAGATAAGATAGATGAGAGACTCCAGTCAGCATTATTTCTGCATGTGGCAGGTGAAGAAGTGAGAGAGGTATTTAATACTTTCCAGTTTGATGAAGATGCAGATAAAAATAAAATTCAAGTTTTGATGAATAAATTTGAAGCATACTGTGTGCCCAGAAGAAATGTTACTTATGAAAGGCACAGGTTCTTCACTAGAATACAGAGTGAAGGAGAAATTATAGACCAATATGTGACTGATTTGAAGCTTTTGGCTCAGACCTGTGAATTTGGGGAGCTGTATGATTCTCTTATTAAGGATTGCATAATGTGTGGCATTCAGACAGATTGAGAGCCAAGTTACTGAGAGAGAGTGATTTAATCCTTGAGTGTGCAGTGAATATATGCAGGGCAGAAGAAGTGACTGCAAAACAGATGAAAGATTTTGGGGCAACAGAAAAACAAATGGATGCCTTACAGGGCAAAAGTACCTTTGAAAAGCCAAAAGTAAGCCAGTCTCAGAGCAAATGGAGCCCTGGCACTACTACCAGCCCCCAAGAAAAGGAAATGCCACAGAGGCCTGTAGTAGCAGCAAAGGCCTGCTACAAGTGTGGTATCAGTCACAGAGCTTGGAAAAGTTACTTTTTTGAACTACAACTCCCATCAGCCCAATCCAGTGGCCATGCTGGCTGTCATTGTGACATAAATGCTTGTCCTGCATATGGGAAGGAATGCAGAAGATGTGGCAAACTTAATCATTTTGCTAAAATGTGTAAAACTAGAGATAGAAAACTTCAACGCAGAAAAATGTTCTCAGTAGTAGATACAACTAAAAATGCTCATGATTTCTTCATTGGCACACTGAATTCTACAGCTCTGGAAGATGAATGGTGTGTGGATCTTCTCATAAATGATCACAAGTATGTGACCTTTAAGATTGACACAGGAGCACAGGCTAATGCAATGTCTTTAAAAACATACAAAGCCTTGCAAGCTGAACCACTTCAGCATTCAAATGCCAGATTAATAACCTACTCTGGAGAAAGACTACATGTGTCTGGTAAATGTAACCTGGATTGCAAATATAAAGATCAAAGAGCTGAGTTGGAATTTCACATAGTAGACTTTGATGCAAAAGCTGTACTCGGTCTCCGGGCTGTGACTAATTTACATTTGGTGCAAAGAGTTAATTTAATGAAAAGAGCTCCAGTAGATCAATGGGATGTTGCAGTTGAATACAAAGATGTATTTGAAGGCTTAGGTTGCTTACCAGAGAAATACGCCATCAAAATCAACCCACAGGTTCCACCTGTAATTCATGCACCTTGGAAGGTTCCAGTGGTACTAAGGGATAAAGTCCAAAAGGAACTGACTCATATGGAGCAATTAAAAGTCATAGTTAAGGTAAAAGAACCTACAGAGTGGGTGAATTCAATTGTGGTTGTAGACAAGCCTGGCCAGGACCAGATCAGAATATGTTTAGATCCAAGAGATATGAACAGAGCAATTTTAAGAGAACATTTTCAATTGCCTACTGTAGAAGAAATTACTAGTAAGCTAGCAGAAGCAGAATTGTTTATGGGTGCCAGTAGTGGATTCTGGCAAATTCAGCTAGATGACAACAGTTCCAGGCTATGTACATTTAATACACATTTTGGCAGGTAGCGATTGACAAGAATGCCATTTGGTATCTCTTCAGCTCCTGAGGTCTATCAGAGGATGATCCAACAGACATTTGAGGGTATTGATGGGGTCACATGCTACATAGATGGTTCCTGGTCTGGGGGAAGACCAAACAGGAACATGATGAGAGACTGAAGAGAGTTCTGGACAGGTGCCGAGAGAGGAATCTGAAACTGAACAAAGTGAAATGCAAATTTGCCATGACTGAAATAAAATATCTAAGACACATATTAACCAAAGAAGGACTAAAACCTGATTCATCTAAAATAGAGGCCATCACTGATATGCCCAGTCCAAGTAACAAAACTGATCTTCAAAGATTTCTAGGAATGGTGACTTACCTAGCAAAGTTTATCCCAAATTTGTCAACAGTAACAGCCCCTTTAAGACAGCTGTTGGCCCAAGATGTTCAATTTTGCTGGATGTCAGTTCATGAAACAGCATTCACACAGTTGAAAGAACTATTAACAAAAACTCCTGTTTTGAAATATTATAATGTGAAAGAACCTGTAACACTGTCAGTGGACGCTAGTTCTACAGGCTTAGGTGCTGTACTGTTGCAAAGAGGTGCACCTGTTGCATATGCTTCTAAAGCAATGACTGCGGCCCAACAGAACTATGCTCAAATAGAAAAGGAAATGTTGGCAATAGTGCTTGGATGCACAAGATTCCATCAATTTCTCTATGGCAAAAAAGTGACTGTGCAAACAGACCACAAACCATTGGAGGCAATTTTCAGAAAACCTTTGCATAATGCACCTCCAAGAATCCAAAGATGGCAGTTAACACTGCAGAAATATCAATTACAAGTGCACTATAGATCAGGCAAATAATTAATAATTGCTGATACCCTGTCCAGGGCATATCTTGAACAGGGTGAAGGAATAAGTTCTGAAGAAGCTGAGGTTGCTGTTAACCTCATGTTCTCTTATTTACCAATCTCTGAATCAAAACTGAAAGAATTTCAGGTGGCTACTGAAAATGATAGCATTTTGCAAATCCTGAAAAATGCCATTTTGCAAATCCTGAAAAATGCCATTTTGCAGGGGTGACCAGATAGAAGAGTAGAAGTTCCAGAGTGTATACATGTTTATTAGAATTACAGAGAGGAATTAAGTGTTCATGATGGACTCATTTTTAAAAGTGACAGAATTGTAGTACCACAAGATTTGAGGAAAGAGATATTGAATACTATACATGAGAGTCATCTGGGTGTTGAATTATGTAAAAAGCGGGCACAAGAAGCTGTATATTGGCCAGGTATGTGTGGCCAAATTGAAGAATTGGTACTGTCATGTACCACATGTCACACCTTCAGAAATAAAAACCAAAAAGAACCAATGTTACCTCATGAAATTCCAAGAAGACCTTGGCAGAAGCTAGGAATGGACTTGTTTGAATTTGAAAGAAAGGACTATCTACTTTTGGTTGATTATTATTCAAAATATGTGGAAATATGTTTGCTTGAAGACACTACAAGTAGATCAGTAATTTTACACTGCAAATCTATATTTGCAAGACATGGTATACCTGAAGAGGTTGTCAGTGATAATGACCCTCAGTTTTGCACTAGAGACTTTAAAATGTTTGCCAAAGATTGGGACTTTGTTCACACAACATCCAGTCCACCATTTCCTCAATCAAATGGAATGGCAGAAAGAGCGATCCAAACAGTAAAGAGGATTCTTGAGAAATCTAGTCTGAATAACACAGATCCTTATCTTAGTTTATTGGATTACAGAAATACACCTACAGTAGATACAGCCTCACCTGCACAACTTTTAATGGGGAGACATTTAAGAACCAGGTTGCCTACCTCAGCACCGTTGTTACTACCTCAGCAGGTAAAAGGTGACATACAGACACATCTGAAGAGAAGACAAGAAAAACAGAAGCTTTACTTTGACAAAGATTCAAAGCCTTTACCACCTTTGCAGGTTGGTGATTCTGTTAATGTTCGGCAAGATGGAGTGTGGAAACCAGCGAGAGTGACTGGACAAAACATGACTCCAAGATCATATTTTGTTCAGATTGATGATTTAGCTGTCTACAGACGGAACAGAAGAGATCTTCAAAGCACTCCAAGTTGTGAACCAAAACTGGATGAGACTACTGAGACTGCAACTGTACCTCCATCAGAGGTAGACCTATCCGAGTCTCAAGACAACAAAAGTGGAACAGTTTTAGCACAAAGTGCCAGTGATATACCAGAAAAGATTTTGGACTCTGAGTTACCTGTTACTACATCAAGAGGCAGAGTGATCAGAAAACCAATTCGATATAGACAGTAGTTTCTATCTTTTTCTTTTTTTTTTTAAAAAAAGGAGATGTAATGTGAGTAGGAACTCAAGTGAATTAGAAGTAATTGTATGGGGGAATCAGTTGGGGGTGGGACCAATATAGGAAAACAAAAGTAGAGTTTTTGGTTATGGAGCAACACACTGCGAAGTAGTTTGTTCCTTCTAACCAGCATTTGTGGTTCATTTCAAATCTTCCAAATATTACAGACTCTGCTTAGATTAGGGCTGCGTACACACTATACCTTTATAAAATAGGGGGCTATGCTTTAAAACTGCTATGGATGCTTGACAGCAAAAATGAATATTTCTGAATACACTTTGTGGGTTTATTGTTTCAATGTCATGTCTCTCTTACCACCGGATCACATCATTTCCTCCACTTGCTAGCATTCAATGTTTTGCAATATCACAGGCTCCCTCTTTACATGTTTCCAGCAGCTAAGAGAATCATAGCCTCTGGCCCCACTTATGGAAACAGTTAAAGGCTCTCCTGTGGGATGCGGAAAAGCCCAGCAGCTTCAGGGCAAGGATCAGTAAACTTGAGTCTACTGCTTGCACAAATGTAATGTCTGTCATATACAATGATTGCTAATAGAAAATGGCTTTTAAACTCCTGTATATGGGAAAGTGTTTGGACAACATGGATTACCCCCTATAGACCATGTTGGCATCATAACCACATGATAAATATGTAGTTTTAGAGTGTTGTTTTTAAATATGTTTTTGAGGCTATTTGCTTCTCTCTCTTTTGAGAGTACACAAAGGAATAATTAAACATAATTAATGCCTAGCATTAATATGGTGTTTAGAATGTCCAAAACACTTCACATATTATACAGCCACAAGACTGTACTCTTACAGCAGTGTGGATTTTTCGCATTCCGCAATGTCAAATTGAAAATACCTCCCATGCCATTCTGATGCTTCCCATAAGCTCATTTCAAAACAAAACGTATAGTCCTGAACTCAGAAACGCTTGCTTAACAAACCTCTCAATTATCATGGTGATACGCAAAACAGTCAGAGAGAATCAAGAGTTCAAAGTGTGAAACAAGAAAAAAAATACAGACTCCTGTTGGACTTTTTTCTGTCAGTGGTCTCATAATTTGTTGAAATTCATTAAAAATCAGCCATATTCACAGAGTACCTGTAATACTATTACAGACCTTGTCCCATACACTGGCCATCATCTTCTGCAGTTTAAAAGTTTTTTTAAAATGCCTGGCTGATTTTTAATTAATTTAAGAAATGTAGCATTGAACTCAATGATAATCCCAGGCATGCTCAGTAAGAACTAACTGTCAGTGTTCTAAAGGCCAGACTCACCGCTGCTGGACTTGCCTGATCAGGGGTCTTCCTCCAAAGAATCTTTGGAAGTGTAATTTGTGAGGGGTGCTGAGAATTGTTAGGAGATTCCTATTCACCTGACAGAACTCCAGTGGCCAGAGTGGTTTAACAGTCAGCCCTTCTTCTGGGGATTGTAGCTCTGTGAGGGGAATAGGGCCTCTCCTAGTAACTCTCAGCACCCTTCACAAACTACACTTCCCAGGATTCGTTGGGGGAAGCCATGACTGTCTAAACTGAAATAAAATCTGGTGTGGATGTGGCCAGGGACAGCTTTGGTTTAAATTTGGGTGGGAGACTACATCTGTCAGCTATAGAATAAAAAGCCCTGAAAAACAATGATACTGTTCACAATGTTTTCCTTTTGGAAAGGAAAGGGACTTTCTCTCTGCCCAGTGCCTGACCACACAGTCTCCTCCCCTCTCCCTCCCTCTCCCCTTCACCTTCCTCCCTACCCCTACCCTTCCGCCCTTCTCTCCCCTTCACAGTCCAGTCCACTTCCTTTGTAACTTGGAAGAATTTGGTAACATTTGCCTCTTGTGGTGGCAACACCTGCAATCAGTCCAAAGAACAGAAACATGACATGTGTAGTGCTGATCTTGTTTTAGCAGGGAGGAAGCAGCATTATTAAGAAAGTTGATATAGTTCAGTCACTTTAAATATGTTTGATTTACTTTGCAATTTAGTGAAGTTTCCTATAGGAAATCATTTTCTTTTGCTTCTCTTTCTGTGAATATGTGAAGTACAGCAACACTTTGCAAAATTTACACTAAAAAAAACTCCAAAAACAATTGTAGAATATTGGCACTGTCTATTCTGCAGAGTAGTCTCCAATGGACATGAGTGTCTCAGTTTGCACAAGATAAAACAGAAGGAAGTGGAATATATTCTAGCAAATTTCTAGGTGTGCTCTATGTTTTTAATTGACCACGCCCACCTTTCCTTAAGTGGAGTGGTTTAAGCATAGCAGGCTGAAAACATGCATCTTGGGCAGGCCAAGTCTGTTTTTTCCAACAGCTAGAGTCATTGCTTAAGTAGCAACATATTGTAATCAGTCTGATTTTACATCAAACAGCAGTTTCAGATTCAACTGTTAATGCACCCAAAATAGAAATAGAACATCACTTCCAGTTTGAAACTCAAAAGGTTGCCTTCACCATCATATGACACTGACCAATAAAAAGGCTTTGAAATTAATAAAAATAAATTTGACACAGATTTCTAGGATGAATAATGAGAGAGAGATAATTTTCTAGTTTAGATTCTCTGTAGAAACAGTAGTAACACAGGAAAGAAGCAACAAACATACAAAAATGTAATTTTCCATCTTGGGAGATAGCAGATGTTGCCACCACTCACCATATGCTCAGTGGCACATGTTACCAAATTCTTCCAAGCTACACAGGAAGTGGATTTGACTGTGAAAGACCAATCCAAATTGTGTTTGCATTTTGACAAATGTATAGGGCAGTACAATGTCTCAGAGAGGAGGTCAGGTCTCCTTCTCCCCTGGTACATTCACTATAGCTGCCCAATTTCCCTGCTTTTTAAAGTTTGATAGAAATATATGTTGGCTATAGGTACATTCTTAAGCTGCAAGGGGTTTGAATATTAGCTCAATAATGTAAAGAGCAAGAGTCCACAGTCAAAACGAACAACCCACCATTAAAAATGTGCCCACTTTAAATCTACTTTCCAGTCAATGAAACCTCTCCAGGTTTTCTCCTTGTGTGCACACAAAAATAATGATTTCACTTGCAATCAACAGATGGTCAGCAATATAAGCCAGGGATAGCCAATATGGTGACCTCTAGATGTCATTGGACTACAACTCCCATCATCCTTGATCACTGGCCATGCTGACTGGGGATAATGGAAGCTGAAGTCCAACAATATCTAGAGGGCACTGAAGGAATTATTTTGGTCTAATTTCTCTAAAGGTATGATCCCAATTTAATTATAAAATCTGACTGCAGATATTTATTATTTATTTATTAAATTTATACCCCGCCTTATGGCCAAAAGGCCTCAAGGCGGCTTACAAAAGAAAACGAACATAACAATACATCAATAGAACATCAATATAATAATACAATTCTCAAAATGAAATAACAATTCTCAAAATTAGATAACAAATAACATTATTAAAAGCAAAGTATTGAGCAAGTGTTACTTTAAATACTTGTATATACATGTCCACAAGCCAAGAACAAGAATACCTCTGGCAACTGTTTTCTTTGTTATCAGTCAAATTACTCGTCATTTCCACAGTCAGTTGGGTTCTTCCTTTTCAGACATTCAAATTCTTCGGTCCCCCAGGAATAAACAAGATAGGTTATGATGAAGGGAGGGGCCACCCGGAAGACCGGGGTTCCCACAAGTTCAGTCATATCTCCCACACCAGGAGGATAGTCCTTCAGCTATCACAGTCTAGGTTCAGGAGGGTGGGCTAGTCTTTGGAACAGAACCATTGGGCACCAGAAATAGATTAAAGAATTTATTATAAAAACAATTGTCCCTAATACAGAATTAATAGGCTTAAAGGTTAACAGTGCTAGATCAATATACATACACAATCCAGAGTGTCTTAGAATGATGAAACCCTAGGTGAAGACATTTTATACCCCTGGAGGTGGGACCTCTCAGATTCCAAAGATAAGACCCCAGTTATTTCCCCTGCACTTAATTAAATTGCCTTTCTAATTGCCCTGCCAAACCCACTATAGCATCACCAATGAGGTAAACATGTAGCTAACTTACTGGTCCAACACAAATACACGTATCACCTTTGACACCAATTCCCTGTTCTTGTGTGGGTTTTTACTCATGTTCAGGAGTGATCCTACTTCTCTGTTCTTGTCATAGTATGTTCCCTGCGGCTAACCCATGTTTGTCCACTCACCATACCAGGATGTTGCCAGCCAGCCAGTTTATTTTGGATACTTGGTCTTCTCTCAGTTCTCCTTTTAAGCCTAGAAACAGCACTTTAGCAAAATTCAGCTTTTTCTCTTGCAAGCAAACAGCCATTTTTACCCAGAATTCATTGATCAAATCTAACAAGACATTAGCCTGTTTAATAATAATGGGGTTCAGTTCTCTTACAGCACCATGTTGGCTACCTTTGCACTAATCACCTATTAAGTGGGGAGGGGAGACTGGGATCCACCATATCTGTGTGCAAAAACAACAATCATATGATTCTGCCTCTAATGTCAGTGGTTTAGGTGTCTTGAAAAAGAAGCTATGGCCCTCTTCTCCAACTACCTAAACTCCCTCAGTGCCTCCTAGCCCACATCTTAGATGACAGACTGCAATCCTGGAAGCCAAACAAGCACCAGAATACATGGCTGAAGATGTACATATGATATAATGAAAGCTCGTTGTTTCCTCAGCCTTACAGCTGAACTGTCAGGACCAACCAGAAAATAAATGCATCTTTATATTTAACTTGCAGATTTTCAAAACTGCAGATAGCAAAAGCTACAGGGCCTGATAATTACTGGGATCCCAGCAGGAATGGAACAGGAATTTAACCCATTCCTTTCTGGTTATGGTCCTGTGGGAAATCCATCCTCTATTTGATTGGGAGGAAATCCCTAATTGGCACCAATCTGTGTGATAACAAGTTGTTGTTGTTAAGATTTTTAACCCATTTTTATTTTTTTATTTAATTTCTATCCCACCCTTCCTCCCGAAGAGACCCATGTGATAAAACAATTAAAACATATTTAAAATGGTTCCAATGCATATGCAGATTTTTGAGGGAAATCCTCCACAAAGCAGCTAACGATAAATTCAAATTTCCATCCACATTCACTTAAAGGAACATTTTGATGCACCTTATCATTGTGCCTTTGGAATTAGCAAATGCTATGAAACTACAAGTAGGAAATGAATTATTCTGGCCTCTTCTAGACTCGCACATCAAATAAAATTTACTTTGAGTGATGGGGGGGGGAATGCCAATTCTAAGCTACCACTGAGATTAGCTAGTTCTCATATCAAATAAATATCAAATAAATCAAGAATAAGTAATATACCCATTTTTAACACTCTGATGTAACTGGAGAGGATTCTGCATCTGGCATCATATTAAAATAAGTATGAATGTATTAATAGTTCCATTATTTCTCTGTCCATTTCTCAAGAATATAGGACATTATGCCACAATAAGAAATATAATACCTAATCTAAATTTTATTGCAAAGTTAAAGTGTATATTACAGAAGAGAGGCCTTAAAAAATATATGGAATCTCTTATATTTCATCAGACAAATGGAAGAAATGAAAACGTCCATAGCCAAAAGCCTAGATTCTATTTGCTGTCCAAGCTTAGGGTCTCTTTAGGAGAACCAACCATAAAGTTTAATTAGTTCTACCCGTCACAGCCCTTCAATCAGAATTCTAGCCAACGGCATGAAAGTACAATATTTTAAATTGTACAAACATAACCCCACAACTTATTTTAAGCCTTCTACAGGAATAAATTGGACTGACAACTTTGTTAAATCAGAAATTAATTTCCACTTCCGGGAAGGGTGACTTAGCCTGTGCCTGCTTTTGAGACGGGCTCCTGCCTCAAAAGAAGCTTATTCAGATATATCAGTCAGTTTTTTCTTTTTTTTTGACTGATTAAACTTCTCCCGGGTAGGGAGAAACGAAGAGATTAACCTCAAAGCCTATTTTTGTTGGGACGACCAGATCTCATTAATTTATGGGACGAGGTCCAGCCGACGAAGGTGGGACGGATTTTTAACAGCAAGCTCTATCTGATAAAGCGAACGTTCACCTTATCTTCTAAGAGAGAACGCACTAACAGGCAAGCACCCTTCTTTCTATATTTTTCTTTTACTTGACTTAAATTGTTGCTGTTTAAAAGAGATTTGCCAGATTGATCAGTTTTTGACATCTCACTGGGGAGCCATAACTTCTCTCTGCTACGCACTAATTAATAGCTTATCTCTGTTTTTGTTGCAAAAAGCTGTCCTGGATTTGCATTCTAAAGATATACACAGAAGAGGGATTTCTATTCCAGATTTTTATTTTGAAAAATATTATACTGTTTTGAGACTACTCTCTTTTTGGTCTATTTTATTTTGACGAATCTGTTTCTTGACGATTGCCATTAATTGTTTCGATCCTGGGAACTGCATTTTGTTTACTTAACTATTGGAGAGATAAGGCTGTCTGCTCTGTTTATACTGTGATGTCACCAAGTTTGGAGTATTAACCCAATTGTTGCTGAAATAAGAAGTGGTTTTCCTATATTTTTCTTTTAAAATGGCAATTAAGAAAGTGGCTGAAAATCTGGAAATAACTATGTTTCAGAAAATAATGGATGAGATTGAGATAACGAAAATTGAATTGAGTAAAATGAAGCAGGAGATTAAAGATATAAGGGTCCCTGTGAGAGAGGTGACCCTGGAAGGGGTCCCTGTGAGAGAGGAGACCCCGGAGATTGGAACAGGGGTCCCTGTGAGAGAGGTGACCCTGGAGACTGGAATAGGGGTCCCTGTGAGAGAGGAGATCCCGGAGATTGGAACCAACGTGGAACAGGAACAAGATTTGGAGTCTATGGACTTTAGAAATAAAATCTATTGTTTGGAACTCAATGTTATCTCTGAAGAAATGAATGAAGATTCTAGAGATAAAGTTATCAATGGCATGGATAATCTTCTGGACTGGAATGATGTGATGGAGCCCAATATAGAGAAAATCTATGGAATTAACTGCAGCCATGTGACAATGGAAAAACTTTTAAGAGATGACCCAGTGTATTTTGAAAAAAAGAACAGAGATATGATTTTACAGCAGTATTTCAGCAACCTATTCAGAATGGATGGCAAGAAAATATTTGGGATAGAGGTAATCCCCATCAGACTCTTACTATATGACTATGGCTTTGACAGCAAGATTATTATGGAATACTGATAATGGAAGATTGGATATTGAAATTACTGGACTTAACAAGACTACTGAAGATGGAAGATGGAAAATGGAACTAATAGAGATAATAGAACAATGGCTACTGAAATTATTGAACCTAACAGATTCTGATGTGATGGATTAATTGAAATGTTTATTTTGACTATGGTTATGACAATAAGATTATCATAATTAGTAATGAGATGGATTAATCGATATGCTTATCTGGAAAAAAAAATTGATAGATATATTTCTTAAAGAATTGAAACCTCTCTTTGACTTTTTGTGGAAAGAATAAAGTAATGTTTATGAGATTTGATGATTAAGTAAGATAACTACTGGAGGAAAGTGATTTTATAATATGACTTAAGAGACAGGATTGTTATATATTATAGACTTATAACTGATTTGATCTTTGACAAATGGGAAGTCAATATTTTACTTTTTATTTTTTATTTTTGTTTTTTTTTTTCTTTTTTTCTTTTTGTTTGACTATTTTTGATTTTGTTTTTTGTCTTTGAATGTTTTATGATTTTGTCTTGTGTGTTTTATGAAAATCTGAATAAAAATTATTGAAAAAAAAAAAAAGAAATTAATTTCCAAACCTACCGTGAATGTTTAATTAAGCTGAGCAAAACCAATCCTAACCAAATCTACCTAACGAAAGCTTAGCTAAGCAAAATGATGATAGTGATGGTGATGATGATGATAGGCATGCTGTTTGTAGTGGAAAGCATAAAGACATCCAGTCCTCTCTAGACTCTTACACAGCTGGATCTGATGTAAAAAACCCAAGTGTTTCCTCAATATCCCCTAATGGCCCATCCAACCAGTGACAGAATTAGAAAGTAGTGTCAAATACTACTTCACATGTTATGTTTTTAGATGCAACCAAAAGGCCAAACCAAACCAGACCATTCGCACCAATTGAGGCTTCCCTCTCAGTGCAAATATCGGCTTCAGGGAGGTGATTTTTGTCAGACCATGGAGGTGGGGGGAGAGAAAGGTAAATTCTACCTCTCCACCCCTTATGGTCCCAGTGCTGCTGAGATTACTCCATGACTGTGTACACTAGTTGCATTCATGAAATTAACAGTGCATCCATTTTGGTGTACAAAGCCCTATACAGCTTGGGACCAGGATACCAGAAAGACCGTCTTACCCCTTATATACCCAGTCAGTCACTGCACTCTGCAGGTGATGGCCTTCTGCAGATACCATCTTGTCAGGAGGTTCGTTCTGTACAATATAGGAAATGGACCTTTAGTGTGGCGGCACCTACCCTGTGGAATTCCCTGCCCTTAAATATTAGGCAGGCACCATCTCTGTTATCTTTTTGGCACTTTTTGAAGACTTTCCTCTTTCAACAAGTCTTTTAAGTTGCCTATCCCAGTCTGTGTCTCTGTCGGAATTGCTTTTTAATATTTTTTTAACCTTTTTAAAAACAAAACAAAACAAAACATTTTTACCCTTTTTTAAAAGATGTCTTTAAAGCTTTTTAAAAAAAAGTTTTTAAAGTTGTTTTAATGTATTTTAAGGTCTGTTTTTATGATGTTTTAAAGTGTTTTTAGTGCTTTTGTTTGCCACCCTGGGCTCCTGCTGAGAGGAAGGGTGGGATATAAGTCAAATAATAAATAAATAAATAGATCCAATTTGGTCCCAAGGTTTAAAGAGCACACCTAAAAATGTAGTGTGTAAATGAGATAAACACATGTATCATACAAATAAACTCACTGGAGAGCCAGAACTGGCTGTAGCAACTCACTGAGAGTCCATTTCCTGGCATTTGCCTCTGCATAACATGTGAAAATGGCACATCTCTCTTCTGTTGAGCACTTGAGTACTGACTCAGGGAAAGAGCAAATTTAAACAATAGTCAGACACAAATCCCATTTTTGCTGTTCAGACTTTCCACAGTCTGACCACCATCAACAGACTGGAATCCATCATATTCTTTGTCATGAGCCGTGAATCTAGCAGTGATCTGGACACAGAGTCGGAGGCTGCAGGGGCACCAAATAGGAAACCATGTAAGCTTTCAAGCTCAGAGCCAACTGCTGAACATAGGCAAACCAGTGCAGCTGAGGCTGTTGGACAGGATCCCCCAGAATAACCTCCCAGACCACCAGAGCCTATAGGGCCAGCGCAGGGCACTCACAGGCACCTTCCCCTTAGGCTGAAGGACCAGATGCCTCCCACCACAGAGGCAGGGAGCGCACCAGGAGGGAGGCTATGGAACAGAATAGGAATGGCTGTCTTCAGGCCAGAAGACTATGCCCCTTTAAGGTTCTGAAGTTCTCTACAAGGGGGTGAAGCCTGGAAGAGGTAGTCTGAAGACAGAGGCTTAAAAGGCCTCAGTCAGCTTCCAATATTTGCTGCTCACTTGGAGGTATCTGTGGTCCAGACTTGCTACTTTCTCTGTGGAAACTAGCATTGGACCAGGACATGACATTCATGCAAGTTCAGTTCATTATTCAAAACCTCACCTTCCCCAGCTTGGGAAGTGGCCATTGCTTCCCCAAAAGCTAAGAAGGTAAGCATAGATGCAGTTAAATAGGGAGGAAAAAATTGGTTTTTCATCTTCACAAAGTTGTCTCCTGAGTTCTTATTATACAGTGCTTTCAAACTGAAACTGTACACACCCACAAGGATTAAAAAATCTCCCCATATGTTAAATATCTAACTTTCTCTATGCTTTTTGGGGAGGGGGGGTTGCAGGTATTATTTTACTGGGGGAAAAGTTAATTCTTCTATTCAGATTAAAGTGCTGCCTGTAAAATTGTGACCTTTGTTTTATGTTCACACATTCACAGCTGTTAACCAATATTATCAGTACATCCCAAGGTGTGTTTCATGTAGAATACAAAGTGTGTCTTTATTGCACTTATGGTTGCCTGGGAATACAATTAAGAGAGTTTGTTTTCTTATTCCTGAAAGCTATTTGCATGATATTCGGATATTTAAAGGTGATCTACAACTTGTGTATTCACATCCTGGATATATAAACATGAAGATAGCACATCATATGTCAGCTTACCTGCTTCAACATCTGTTTTATTCCATCAATGAGTTAGTGAATCAGGGCCCATCTTAATGATTACTACCCATTTTACCTTCCTTGCTATTTTAAGTTAAGATCATATGTAGTTGTGGCTTATGCTGACCACCATAATTTTAGCCTAGTTGGCAGAATCACTGGAATAAAATAATTTGTTAAGAAAAATTTGATGCCGACCATTTATCTGTTATAATGAAGAGCACTAATGGGAGCAAGCATTTTGGATGTAATAGGTACATGTAAGATGATTGCAAAAGCAGTGGTGGAACAGCTCCTAGTGCCCTTGGAATATACAGATTTTCTGGACCTGTCTCCATCAGACTTCAGGACTTGGTTGATGGCTGAAACCACATTAGTAATCCTGGTCACCAGCCTTGGAAAGGCAACATTAACACTGTTCATTTTTTTGAACCTCTTAGAAACATTTAATACCAATCCTCTGGACTGCGTGAGGGGTTGGGAATTAGAAGATTGCATTGCAGCAGTTCTACTCATATATAACAGATTGGGGATGAAGAACTATTCTGCCCGTTTTGATCTATGGAGTGCCATAAGGTTATATCTTGTCCCCCCTGTGTTTTTTAAACAATTATATAAAACCTGTAGGAGAGACCATGCATCAGTTTGTCATACAGTGTTAATGTGGGAAGGACTATAGCTCAGTGACAGATTATATGCTTTTCATGTAGAAGATCCCTGGTTCAATTCCTGGCATCACCAGGCAGGGCTGGGGAAAGACTCCTACAGCATAGACAATGCTGATGTAGATGGACCAATGGCAGCTTCCTGTGTTGCTATGCTCATGTCATGCCGCCATATTTTCAATTTCCATCAATCCAGGGACAATAGTGGATTCCCTGAATAACTGTGCTTATGGGCTGAATCAGAGTTAACTAAGAAAATACAGAAGTGGTTTTGGGAGGGCAGAAGTTTCACTTGTCATTGGTTTGGCTACTCCAGCCCCTTTTGCAGGATAAGGTTCACACTCTGGGGATGACTTATGACCCTGCTTTGCTAGTTCTGGTACCTTTGACTGCTAACATGTGTCCTTTCCTCTAGAATAGAGGTTAGGTTTCATCCATCCATGCTTTGGTAATCACTGCCTTTGAAGGTGGTGTAAACTCTGGCTGATTATCTTGTGACAGGGCCAAGTTGCAGGGAATGTACTCTTTCCCTGGTCCAACTGCACTTACAATTTATTTGCTTCCAGCCCCAATTCAAAGTGCTGGTACTGCTCTTCAAAGTGCTTTAGTCTAGGACCTCTGGGAGCACTTCCTCCCATGTGCAGATCTCCATTCTCTCATACCCATGGAGGAGATGCTGCATTACACCCCATCCTTCAAATAGGTGATGTTGCTAAAGATAGAATGGATCTTCTCCGCTGGACAGTGGCAGCTAGTGACTCCATGTCAGTGGGACAGTTGAATCTGCTCCAGATTTTAGTCTAAACTTTCAAGGTGCTGTCCAAGGTGCTAAAGCATGACATGGAGCCACCAGCTGCCACTACCACTGCGACACCCATAGTATGGAGTGCTTTGCCCCCTACGGTCTTCCAGTTTTCTTCATCACTGGCCTTCTAGTGAGCATTAAGAACAAGGGGTAGTGACATATATATGTAGCAAATTCCCTTTACTTTTAAACTCCAGGGAAGAGTGAGTGTGCATGTAATACAAACGTACATATATACACACACGCATACATTCTGCTGGCTGCTATTATTTACATTTATGCATTGTTGTATTTATTGTTGTATTGTTTTTAATATTTTTCAACTTGCAGCTTTATTGATCTGTTGGGGGAGAAACACGCTTACAAACATAAAAGAAATATTGTGACAATACCTCCAATATTAAATCCACAAGTCTCACCTTCCACAAGGCTTGCAAGTTAATTTAATATAGTTCACAATGCAATACCAAAATAAACTTCCTCAAGTTTCCCCATCATTGTTCGACATTTGCATAACTGAAAAAGGAAATCCAGTGTTCAAGAAATTTGCTTTGCTTCTGAAAACACAGAGCTATTCATATAACTGCATTATACATATACTCTTTCAACTCCATCAGCTTTTGCATTTAGTGGTGTATTTATTTATTTATAAATAAATAAATATATTTGTATACTGCTATTTCCTTTAAAAACATCAAAGTGATTTACAAAAAGTTTTTTTAAAAACCCATACAGTAAAAACAGAGATCAACTATTGCAGAAAGACATCTTCTTAATAGCCTGTATAAGCCTGGCAGAACAGAACATCAAAGGCCCTCCTCCGAGTCCCGACCCACAGAGAGGCTCGGAGGGTTGTAACAAGATCCAGGGCCTTTTCAGTAGTGGCCCCCAAATTATGGAACAGTTTCCCCGATGAGGTACGCCTGGCGCCTACACTTTTATCTTTTCGGCGCCAGGTTAAAACCTTTTTATTCTCCCAGGCATTTTAACTTAATTTATTTTTTAGCTTTCAATTTATACCAGGCTGTTTTACTGTTTAATATGTATGCTTTTTACTGACCTTTGTAATTTTATTGTATTCTACTCTGTGTTGTGCACCGCCCTGAGAGCCTTTTGGCTGTGGGCGGTATAGAAATCGAAAAATAAATAGAAATAGAAATAAATAGAAAGGTTTTCAGCAGGCATTTAAAAGTTAAAATAGAAAGTGCCTGCTGAATCTCTGTCAGACGAGCATTTCAGAGAACTGGGCCAATGACACTGAAGGCTCAATTTTGTGTCAGTGTTAAATGAGCGTTGCCAAGTCGGGGAATAACCAAAGCCATTCCTGCAGATGATCTCAATGACTGAGCTGGGGTATAAGGGTTCAGGTGGTCCCTAAGATACCCTGGACCTAAGTTGTTCAGGGCTTTATAAATTAATACAGGGATCTTGAACCTGGCTCAGTAGCAGATGGGCAGTCAGTGCAGATGTCTTAAAAGTGGTGTCACATGTTGTTGGCCATGTGCTCCCATCAGCAATCTGGCTGCAGCATTTGCATCAGCTGGAACATCTGAACCAGGACCAAGGGCAGCCCCACATAGAGGGCATTGCAGTAATCCAGCCTCAAGGTTACCGATGTATGGACTACAGAGGTCAGGCTATCCTTTTCCAGAAACAGCCATAGCTGACAAACCAGATAAAGCTAGTAAAAGGCATTCCTAGCCACAGAAGATACTTGGGCCTCTACAGACAAAGATGAAGCCAGGAGAACCCCTAGATTACAGACCTGGACCTTCAGAGGGAGCGTGACCCCATCCAGAACAGGAAACCTGCCTATCTCCTGGACATGGGAACCACCTACCCAAGGAGCCTCCATCTTCCCAGGACTCAAGCACAGTTTATTGGTCCTCATCCAGTCCACTACAGCAGTCAGACACTGATTCAGATTGTTCAAAGCTTCTACTGATTCAGATATTATGGAGAAATAGAGCTAATACCTTGCTCCAAAACACCTAATGACCACTCCCAATGGCATCATATAGATGATGAATAGCACTGGGGAGAGAATAGTACCCTGTCCCAATGTTTCCATGTCCATGTGGTAATTGTAGGAGCTATTTTTCCTAGTGATGAGCTATGTAGTAAGTAAACATTTGTTGGTTGGTTTGCTTGTTGGTTGGTTTGTTTATTTAAAAGCATTTCCAACCTGCTCTCCTGACAAAGGGTCCAGGGTGGGGCACAATAAAACAAAATGAAAATGCAGTGTATTGACAAAACAGCAATATGAATAGACACAGAACAGAAAACTAATTACTAAATGCCTGAGTAAACACGTATGTTTTAAGATGGCCAAAAAAGCTCATTTCGGTCGAAGCTTACCTAATTTCAAGAGGGAGGGTACTCCACAAGTGGAGTAGTGCAGTGGAGGATGCCCTTTTATTTATTACCATATAGCAGATGTCGCCTCTACATGGAACCATTAATAGAGATGCTGTCTTGCAGATCTTAATTCATGAGTAGGTTCGTATGGGAGAAGGTACTCCTTTAAGTATTTAGCTCCCAAGCTGTTTTGGGCTTTGTACACCATCTGTCCTGGTAGCATCCTGCAGCTTAAACAGTACTTTTTAAAATTTTGAACATGAAAAAGCAGCAGAATCTCATACATCATCCCCACTTTCCATGTTCATTTTAATGTGCACATAGATCCTATGCACACACAATTGTATGCTTTTCCAAATGAATGGAAAGATCCATATGTGCATAGGATTTATACAAAAGTTAAGAGGAATGTGTGGAGGTCAGAAGTGGGGATGGCACACATGATTCCATTCCCCTCTCCATACATTCAGTGTAACCTGTGAAAAGTGCTCTTGAATCATAATCACACCTCTGAAAGCCACTTGCACTAGGTGGCTGAAGCTACAGAATGGCTGGCTCTCAGATCAGTCCCAAAGAATGTGAACTGAAGCCTTGAGATTCATTCTCATGCATATTTTTTTTACAGGATAATATCACCATGATGTCAGTTCTTTTGAATCCACCTTGATATAGTGCAATCTGACATATACCATATTCTGGAGATCAGCCCAAAGCTATAGTTTTAAAACCCCAACTGCACAGAGAGAGAGAGAGAGAGAGAGAGAGAGAAAAGAAATACTAACCATGTGGACAGTGAGAAAAGCACACCAAAGTTACATAAGCATGCCCCCTCTTCACTACTCCATAAATTGGTTTTGAACTGTGATGCACTGAACAGAATATACATCTCTGCATTAGGGATGGGGGAGAAATTCAATTCAGTTTGCATTTAAAGGCAAATCTACCTAATTTGCAGTTTCCAAAACAATATGCAAACTGAGACTCACCCGTCCTTAGAAATTTGCAATTTTCCACATCTTGCAATGTATTACCTCCAGCCAAATAATGTTTACAAAAATGCATATAATAAGGTAAAGTGTGTATTAAAACACATATATTAGTGAAAATAACATACAAAATGCATTATATGATTTATTTATATTTATAATTTATATAGCATATTAGATAATATATAATATATTATACCCCGCCCTTCCTTCCAGTAGGAGCCCAGGGCGGCAAACAAAAACACTAAAAATGCTCTAAAATATCATAAAAACAAACTTTAAAATACATTAAAACAAAACATCTTTTTAAAAGAACTCTTTAAAAACATCTTTAAAAGCAATTACAACACAGATGCAGACTGGGATAAGGTCTCTACTTAAAAGGCTTGTTGAAAGAGGAAGGTTTTCAGTAGACGCAGAAACGATAACAAGAGATGGTGCCTGTCTAATATTTAAGGGGAGGGAATTCCAAAGGGTAGGTGCCACTACACTAAGGGTCCACTTCCTATGTGGAGCAGAATGGACTTCACCTCACCTGCAGTGCATAGTGATCAACTGGGTATATATGGGGTCAGACAATCTTTCAGGTATCCTGGTCCCAAGCTGAATAAGACTTTGTACACCAAACCAGCACTTTGAACTTAGCCTGGTAGCTAATGGACAGCTACTACAATTCTTTCAGCAGCAATGTGACATGTTGGAGATACCCTGCCCCAGTGAGCAGTTGTGCCGCCGCATTTTGAACCAGCTGCAGCTTCTGGAAATATATTGGGGACCATATAAATATTACAGAAAATATACTTTGCGAAAATGTGTTAATTAGGCAGGGGCGGCACCAGGGGCGGCCAAGTCAGGCCCTGGCTTAGGGCCGCTGCGGCCCAGATGGGCCCCTAAGGGGCCATTCCTTAGGGTGGGAGGGTAGGGATTCCTATTCTGTGATCCATGGAAGGGGCAGCTCCCAACCCTACCACAGATTGCAGAGAGGGATCTCCTAGGCACCTCCCCCTAAATATAGTCAGTGCATGCCATGCATGCCCCATCTACCTCTATCGCTAGGGTTGACAGGTGTCTGGGTTTTGCCCAGAGACTCTGGTTTTGGGAGTCCTCTCTGTTGGCTTGTGTGCGTTGTGTGAAACAGCATACATTACTTTTGAGTTAAGTTGAGCAAGAAACTTCTTCAGAGCATGTTAAGAGTCTTTATTGAAAGACATTAAGGCCAGAGGCTTAAGAGTAAACACATGTAGAGATTCTTCAGTCACCCCCCTTCTGGTACATCTCTCTCCATAGATAAACACAAAAGACAGCCTCTCAGCTCAGAGGCATAATTCAGAAGAACAGAACACATAGACTCTGTTAGAACTTTCCCAGTCACTATCAGATGGCTACCATAGCAACGACCCTGGCAGTCCGTTCCCAGACAGAGCATAGACATAACTCCCCCTTAACCACAGTTACGTCTTCACACTTGCAGGCTTCATGGAAAACTACTAGAGACAGTAATGCCTACTGGTCACCAGCCCAACAGCCTCCCTTTTTTCCATTAAGACTGCAAAATACACATGAAATACATCTCCATAATACATAGTCATACAATCATACATTTCTACAATACCTCTTGCAATACATTTCAGTACATTGCATTTTCAGTTCAGTACAGTTCAAAACTTTATTCACTCAAACTTTGGTTCAACACATGTCAAATAAAGTGTCTCAGGATCCATGTCTACAACTTTATTCATTCCAGGACTTGTTATTAATCCCACAGTAAATCTGTCAGGCGGTTTGCCTAAATTCGCTCTCGTGGAGCGTCTTAAAGGAACCAGAGCCTCGGCTCTCTCTGCCCCCCCATTTGTGCTTGTGCTTGGCACAACCTGCGCAGGAGCTTCCATTTCCTCAGCTTTTCGTTTCTTTGATCTGCGTTTTCCAGAAATGAGCTCATTCAAAGCATCTCTGAGAGGTATTTGTGTACCTTCCACTTTAACGTTAACATCTGGCTTAAATTTCTGTGATTGTGTTTGTGTGTCATTTGTTCCTGTAAGAAGGACTGTCTCCCTTTGATCCCAAGGCTTTTCTGAGACTTTAATGCTTCTGCTCAGAATTAACTGCTGTGTTTCTGGACGCCAAACTCTGAAATATGCATTCTGAAATCCCAAAACAAAACCTTGCTGTGCTCTGGGCGCAAGCTTGCCCCTCCTTTTTCCCTGTGGAATGTGGATCCAGCACCTTGCCCCGAATTTTTGAATGTGTTGTATTCTAGACTTTCTGCCAGTAAGTTTCTCATAAGGAGACATTCCAATAGCACTGTGTAACACCCTGTTGTGAATGTAATTCGCATAAAGAATTGCTTCTGCCCAGAAAGAATTCCCTAAACTGCAATCCAGCAGCATGGCTCTCATTGCTTCCCCAAGCACCCTATTTTTTCTCTCAGCAGTTCCATTGGAAAACGGGCTGTGTGGAGCAGTGAAATTCTGGTTTATTCCCTTACTCTCCAGAAAGTCACTCAATGCTTTACTCGTAAATTCCCCACCTTGGTCTGAGCGTAAAGCCCCCACCGTGACCAAGTGTTGAGTTTCGATTCTCTTAATGAACAGTTTCAGCTTCTGCTCAGCTTCACTTTTATGCTTTAACAGAAAAACATGACAAAATCTTGAAAAATCATCTACCAGTACCATGTAGAATTTCGCACCTCCTCGTGAAGCATTTATTGGCCCTGCTAAATCAACATGTACTAGCTGGAAGGGAGCTGTTGTGGTTCTCTCAGCCTCCCGGTTTATTGGTGCAATAGTCATTTTAGCTTGATTACAAGAATCGCAATCCATTAACTGTCCACAAGCTTTTAAACGCATGTCTTCACTGTGCAAAGGGGTTTTCCTTATTGTATCAAGGTTTGCATGCCCCAGCCTTTGATGCCATTCATGGACGCAGCCCTGATGTACCTGTGCCTCAGCGTTTAACACAGCACACCCTGCTTGACTGCTCTTTATTACAAACTGTGAATCATTAAGGCTTCCCTGCATGCACACTTCATCTCCCCTCATTATAAAACATTGGTCTTTGTGGAACAAAATTGAATAATTACAACTCACCAGTTTGCCCACTGATAAAATATTATGAGCCAAGTCCAGAACGAACAAACAGTCTGTCATTATGCCAAGTTTGTCAAATTTCACGAGACCACGTGCTTTTACGGATTTCCATGATCCATCAGCAAGTAAAACAAAGTCCTGCTCATCTGTAGACGTGTAAAACAGACTCCTGTCTTTGATTAATATATGGCTTGCTCCGCTGTCGAGCAACCAGTTCACAGGTCGTAAATCTTGAGAGTTCTGCTTACAAAGTTCACACTGCCCTGCTTCAAGCCTCCGTCCCTGGAGTTTCGCTTGACTGCACAATCTTTACGGAGATGCCCACGGGCCCCACAGGCAAAACAAGACTTCAGCCGCTGCTGCTCCCGCTTGTTTTCCTGTCTGCTTTCGGCAGCCTGCTCCGGTTCGACACATTTCTCCTCCTTGCTTCTGACAGCTTCCACCGGCTGGGCTTTCTGCGCCTCCTGCCTCCGCTGCCATTCCTGGGACATTTCCTGCAACGCGCCCCACATCTGTTTAGCCGACGGCTCATCTCTCACACACATCAGTTGAGAATCCGATAGAGCCAAGATTATAAACGCCTGCGCCCTCTGGTCTCGACGCTTCCAGGCTGCGGTCGGTACCACCGGGGGTTTTTCCTCAATCACGTCCCATAAATCCTCTGTTATCAGCAAAGCCCGCATCCTCGGCTTCCAGCTGCCATAATTCTTGCCATTAAGTCGTTCCATCGGCAAGCCTCCCCCAGACAGGTTTACAGCCATGTTGCTCACCTCCGTCTGGTTCAATCAATCAAGCTGCCCTCTCTGGAACTCCGTCTGCCTTTCAGACCAGCAACTTACTCCGGTGTAATGCGCTGTGGAGCGCAACCATCCTCTGCTACCACTGTTGGCTTGTGTGCGTTGTGTGAAACAGCATACATTACTTTTGAGTTAAGTTGAGCAAGAAACTTCTTCAGAGCATGTTAAGAGTCTTTATTGAAAGACATTAAGGCCAGAGGCTTAAGAGTAAATACATGTAGAGATTCTTCAGTCACCCCCCTTCTGGTACATCTCTCTCCATAGATAAACACAAAAGACAGCCTCTCAGCTCAGAGGCATAATTCAGAAGAACAGAACACATAGACTCTGTTAGAACTTTCCCAGTTGCTATCAGATGGCTACCATAGCAACGACCCTGGCAGTCCATTCCCAGACAGAGCATAGACATAACTCCCCCTTAACCACAGTTACGTCTTCACACTTGCAGGCTTCATGGAAAACTACTAGAGACAGTAATGCCTACTGGTCACCAGCCCAACACTCTCTGGGTCTCTGGGTGACTCACCTTAATCTCCAGACTCTTAGCTATCATTTAAAAAAAATTAAGTTTCTAGGTGGTCTGGTTCAAAAGCTATAAACCAAAATGTCAGCCACCCCCACCGCAACTTCTGTTACTACTGGCTGCTCTAATCCCTTCCCTTTCAGGTTTTTAGCCAATAAGTAAAGTCAGATTGTGATTGACAAGATTTGTTGACCCCAGGCAACTCATAAGTTTCCTTTTCCTGCTTGTTTCACATCAGGACTTCGGTAAATATATAGCTTTCAGCAGCATAAAGAGTACTTTCTCTGTACAGGATTGGGACTTGCTTCTGAGTAAATATGCATAGGGTTGCACTATAACATAAGATCACAGCAGGATGTTAGTAGGCATAAAAGTATACATGCAAGGTTTTTTTAATCACTTGTAAAAATGGCATATTATACATTTTATCTTTCAAATAATTTTTGAACAGAAGTTTTAAAAAGCGTACATGCTGCAGTGTTATACTTTTCTAATTAAAGAGTCAAACAAGTTTAAATTTTACTAGAAGAGGCAGTTTATTTGTCTTATTCATAACCTGTTTTGAAAACCTTCCTAATTTTTCTGGGAGTAAAGTTGCAATGCTAATTCCACATACCTGGGAGTTAACCCCATTGAATTCAGTAGGACATACTTTTGAGTAGACGTGGTTAGGATTGTGCTGAAAATCAATGGGACTTTTGAGCGAACATAGAAAAGGATTGTGTTGTAAACCTTTCTCTCCTCCTATCCTTTTTTTTTAAAGCAGTTAGGCAGGGCTTACTTAGTTGTCACTGCTTTTATTTGGCAGGAAACTAATACTTATTATTTTATGAAATGTTCTGCAATAGCCAACTAGTTTTGACAATAAACTATTATATGGGGTGTATGTATTTTTACATCTCCAGTGTGTGTGTGTATGGAGTCTTTCCTACAACCCTGTGAGATAGGGCTGGAAACCAAAGCAGCTCACAACAAGTAATAAAGCCATTTAAAATCCAATAACCATAAGACAAGTATAAAACTGTTGCAAAACAGTGTAAAGGGGCATGATTCTGAATTTTGGATTGGGTGAGTGAAGTTTTACTGAAATGCAGTCCTGTGCATGCTTCCCTATCTGAGCAAGCCCCATTAAATACATTGGGACTTGCTTCTGAGTAAACATGACTAGGACTACACCTTTGGGTGGTCATGGCCCCCCTCTGTTATTTATTTATTTATTTATTCAATTTATATACCGCCCCATAGCCGAAGCTCTCTGGGCGGTCTACAACAGGTAAAAAAAAATCTGACATACAATTAAAACCTCATATTAAGCAATTTAAAAATAAGTTAAAAATATCAGGAATAGGCAGATTAGGCTGAGAGATGGTGTCTAGCCCATGGTTACTCAGTGCATGACTTCCTCAAAGAATCCTGGGAAGTGTAGTTTCCTCCTTACAGTTATAGTTCCCACCACTGTTAACAAACTACAGGTCCCAGGATTCTGTGGTGGGATTCATGTGCTTTAAATGTATTATGTGGATCTGCCCTAGTATGCTGTGCATTCATTAATGAAATGAAAATAGCAATATTACAAGATGCTTTTTTAAAACAGAGCTGTAGCTCAGTGGTAGAGCACATGCTTTGCATGCAAAGGTCCAAAATTCAATCTCTGGAAGAGACTATTGCCTGGAATCCTGGAGAGCCAATGCTAGTCATATCAAATGGTCTGACTCAGTATAAAAGAGGAAAGAGACTCAAGGGCGAAAGTGACTCAGAAATGTATTTACATATTTTATTTGCAACATTTATATACTGCTTTATTGTAAAAAAAAAACACCTCAAAGTGGTTTATAGAAGGAATTAAAACCATAAAAATATTGGCAAAAACAGCGAAAGACAGGTATTTAAAAACATTCAAAATGATAAAACCAACAATGAGTTAAAAACAGAAAAAAATAATAGCTTCTACATGCCTGGGTAGGCTTGCCTAAACAAAAATGTTTTTGCAGATGCCAAAATGAGTACAATGAAGGTGCCTGCCTAATGGAAATAAGCAGGGAGTTCCAAAGCGTAGGTACTGCCACACTAAAGGATCAATCTCTTACAAAAGCAGAACAAGTACTATGTGGAACCTGTAACATGAAAAGCACACCTTGAACTTGGCCTGGTAGCAAATCAGCAACTAGTGCAGATTTCAGAGCTGAGATGTTATGTGTTGACTGGGTCTCACTCATTTCAGCAATCGTGCCTCAGCATTCTGCACTAACTGCAATCCCCGGGGTCAGTTTGTGCTGCATGGGGATTTCTGTGACACTGGCTGACTGGCTGCCACAATTTTTTTTAGTTTTGGTTAGGAATCCTGACTGGTTGTGGGATGCTGAGTGTTCTGTCTTACTCATTGGAATCTTGTGGTTGGTATGATATTGCATTTAGAAAATCATCACTGTCTTTTTCTTTTTCTATTTGCATTTCATTTATCTCTGACCTTACTGCCTTACATCCATAGAAGCAACAACAGTGGTTCCATGTGCTCAGCTCAACTCCCTTAAACCCACTGATGATGGTGTTGTTGTTTTGTGCCTTCAAGTCCAACGACCCTATGAATCAGTGACCTCCAATGGCATCTGTCATGAACCACCCTGTTCAGATTTTGTAAGTTCAGGCCTGTGGCTTCCTTTATGGAATCAATCCATCTCTTGTTTGGCCTTCTTCTTTTTCTACTCCCTTCTGTTTTTCCCAGCAATATTGTCTTTTCTAGTGGACCATGTCTTCTCATTATATATCCAAGTATGATAGCTTCTTTCTCTCTGTGAATTATTACTCACAGAAATTGGGTTGGCTGTCAAAGTGAGTTTATAGCAGCCTACAGAGTAGGCAGAAAAGGGTACAGAATCTTCTTTTGATTTCTCAAACCTCTCTCTGCAGTGAAAGGTCAAGTCTGTAAAGAAGTTTGGAACAGCCATGTTAAAAGGCAGGCGGGGTATTCCAGACAGGGGGTTGCCAACCCTGCTTTGATATGGCTATCATTGCAGAGGATTCCTAGTCAAGCCTAACCAACAGCAAAATCCTAACAATATCTACACAGAAGTATATTCTGTTGAATTTTGTGGGGCTCAGTTCCTTAGTAAGTGTGTTTAGAATTGCAGCCTTCAGGGACATCCATTTTTACTCCTGAGGGCTCCCATCTAACATCTCCACAACACTATTCTGTCTTCCTGCAACGGCCTTCTGGTGACTGGACTGGCCTTTTTGCCGGAAGCAAGTAGGCTAGATTAAATGTTCCTTACCCGGGATCTCTAAGCAGGTAAGAAAGAATGATCCCATCACTTCAGCTGGATCTGGAAACACCCTCATTTGCTAAGATTTGTATCTTAACTTCCAATCAAAGATTTTTTTTGTTTGAGTGGTATGCTCCAAGCAACTGTGGTTTATGTTTAATGTATCATGCTTAATGACATCACTAGGGCCTGCTCCCTATGACATCACTATGGCACACCCTTATGACATCACCAGAGTATACCCCTATGACATCACCAGGATCCACCCCTGAAATCTCAGGGGTTTTGCATGCTTCTGACCTGGCAACCATATCTATCGCTCCTGTCAATGATGTGTGCACTGTGCACACATGCCTGCCATCAACCAGGATGGCAGCAGAGGCTTCCCTAAGGGGCTGATACCCCTGCCGCCATCCTGGTTGATGACAGACATGCATGCATAGCACACATGTCATTTACAGGAGCGATAGAGGTAGGTGGGGCACGCAAGTGGGTTTATTAGCCCCATATGGCCTGTATGGAGGGGTTGCGCACTGGCGCTGTGGTCCTGGGGCAGGCTGGTGCCTAAGAGTCCAGGCATGCCTGGCACCGGCCCCGATGTTAGGCAAAATTCCATATAAAAATGTTACATTAGGAGAAATTCACACTAAAATGCTGATGAATTGTCATCAGGATTTTTTTTAAGTCACAAGTGATGGGGAAATGTGGAGAACTGAGCTTAAGACTGGAAAAATGAGAAACTGAGAGAAACTGAAATTGATAGGTTCACCCATCCCTACTCTGCATCTTCTTCCTGTAAGTGATACTAAAAATACATGCAGATCTTTTTGTGAAATAACTTGCCAAACTGCTGCCTGCTTTGCCCATGCACCTAGCACAGCAACAGAAGAAGCAATTATGAAATTATTCTATGGCTGCCTTCTAATGTGTCAGAAAACAAAGTGAGCCAGTTCATGCAAATCAGAAAGTGTTCTGAGATATGGATACTTCTTCTCCCTTTCTGTCTGTAAGCCACTCTGAACTTTGGTTGAAGGATGGTGGGAGGAGCTCTATCTTTTTGTTGATAGTTCTTTGCTGCATATTGAAAAGTTTGCCCTGAATAAACCACTTATTTGGGATTCTTTAACTTCTTGCTCTGTACTATAACACTTGTGCAGCAGCCATTAGAGCCACTTACACAGCCATTCACACCTCCTGAAGAGTCATTATTACTTCATTAACCTTGCTGGTTGACAATAAAATAGAAAGCTCGTTAAATGCTTTGTAAACCCACCACTATCTAAGAGGAACACATTTAGTCACCTCTGCTTTCTAGCTACATGTGATTGACTGATTACTCTATTCTAGCTTCCCCGGCACCTGTAGAATTGTATATCTTCAAGTAACATATTTAGTAGCTTAGTGTTGATAAGAATAGTTTTGTATATTGCTTGACAAGGACCTGATGTACCAAAAGCGCATGGAACTGGGGATTGTTATTCTCCCATATCACCCTTCCTCATGCTCAATGCCACATCTTTGGCAGGGCCTACTAGCTGGTCTCAAAAGGATGAGGCTCCTTCTGCTATAGTTGGGTATTTATATATGTCATCTTCCTTCTTTTTCTTTTTGTCTTAATGAATTCCTGGAGCATGTTCAAAGGAATATGCATAATTCCTACATATAGCCATTCCTATTTAGTGGGGTTGTTGGTAACTAATATGTGTTGTTTATGCAGTGTTGATTTGATCACTCAGCTGTTGCTTGGTGGGTTTGTTGGTTTTATTTGTTTGTTGAGGTGCAATATTATTGTATAATTCTGTTGTTACCACTTTGAATTCCACCCAGAGAAATGTTTTTTATCAGGAAACTAATAAACAGAGTAATAAATAAAGAGGGAGTAGAACTTTACTATGCTATGTAAATAGCTAAGAGAAATACCATCTTTATAGTTAAGTCTAGAGAAGAGGCATCCCTTAAAGTGTTAGATGTGGTCATGAAGTGTAGGCTAATACACTTCATAACTAATAATTGTTGCTGCAATTATAATTACGACGCACACAATAGGAACATGGAATGTGAGAAGCATGAACCAGGGAAAGTTAGAAATTGTCAAGCAAGAAATGGAACGTATCAACATTACAATACTTGGCATGAGTGAATTAAAATGGATGGGAATGGGACATTTTCAGTCAGGCAACTACAAAATATTTTATGCAGGAAATGAGAAATTAAGAAACGGGGTTGCTTTAATAGTGAGAAGTGATGTAGCAAAAGCAATTAGGAGCTATAATGCAAGGTCTGACCAAGTTATATCAATGAGATTTAACAGGAAACCTATTAACGTAACCATTATCCAAATCTACGCTCCAATGGCAAACGCAGAAGAAGAGGAATTGGAAAGGTTTTACGCAGAAATACAGGAAGAAATTGATCACACACTAAAACAGGATGAATACATATGTTTTTCTGGCAATCTGAGTTTCATTGGTTAGGTTCCATGTGATGTGTAAGTGTTTACAAGAATTCAAAATGAAATCCAGTGCCTTCAAGAGAAGGAGAAGCTGTACATTTTGAAATCTTGTACTAATTTATTTCAGCATTTCCATTGTTTGCTTACTGGCTTTTCCAATGATCAATAGCCAGGAACCTCATGTCGCTCTGTTCCTCCATTGTGATTTCTAAGGCCGTGGCATGCTTCTCCCTAAACATCCATAATGCCCATTATGTTTTTCCATTCCTTCTCCTTTCTGTCACTGTACTCTATCACAATAATTCAAGATAGAGCATTTGGTGTATAAGAGAATTTGTGTAGCTCGTGTCAGGCAAGGCAAATACAGCAGACAGGATTACAGCAGCCCTTTCCTCCTCCTTCCCCAGTTTGTTCTCTTCCCCTTTTGCATTCTAAGAATTGTAGTCATCAAAATCAAATTACATAAAAACTCTCCCACCTTCTCACTCTCGATTCCCTACGGCTATTAGGATATGTTAAATCATCTATACACAGTACATAGGCTGCTATTAGGGGAGGAAGGATTTGTCAATTTCGGGTCTTAGGTTTCTTATTTTTTCAGTCCTAAATTCAGTTCATATTTCTGCAACAATTTGCAGATTTTGTTAGAAAAAATCCTCATGAAAATTCTTCAGCATTTTAGTGTGAATTTCTCCAAATAGACACATTTTTCTATGCATTTTTCTATGAATAATATACACATTTTTGCAAGCAAAATCTCCTATATAATGCATTTTGGTATGTATTTTCAATAATGTATTTGTATGCACACTTCCCACTAATATATGCATTTTTGTAAACACTGGTTGGAGAATTGAACTGCAAAATTAATTTCAAAGGATGGCTGTGTTTTGGTTCTCATATTGTTTTGGAAAGTGTAAATTTGATAGATTAATCTTTACATGGAAACTTTATTGAATTTCTCCCAACAGCCTCCCTAACTGAGCTGACAGAGGTGGTCTCGGATCTATTGTTGCGTTCCCCCAAACTTTTGGTATTGGGGGATCTCAACATTCATGCTGAGGCCGCTTTATCTGGAGCAGCTCAGGACTTCATGACCTCCATGACAGCCATGGGGCTGTCTCAATTTGTTACTGGCCCTACGCATGTGTTGGGGCACACTCTGGACTTGTTTTCTCCCCTCTGCAAGGGTGGAGGACCAATTAAGATGGTCCGTCCCCGGAGACTAATGAATCCTGAGGGTTTTCTGATGGCTCTAGGGAATTTTCCGGCTGATAGAATTGACGGTCCTGTCGAAACCCTGGCCACACTGTGGAATACAGAAATGGCCCGGGCAGTTGACACGATCGCCCCGGTGCGCCCTCTCCGTTGCAGAACTCAATTGGCTCCCTGGTTTACCCCGGAGCTAAGAGTGATGAAGCAAGAAAGGAGACGGCTTGAGTGCAAATGGAGGCGAACTCCCGACGGCTGTAATCATGCACTTGTGAGGGTCTCTACCAAACTCTATGTGAAGGCAGTGAGAGCAGCAAAGAAGCAATACTTTGCTGTCTCTATTCAGTCATCTCTTAACCGCCCAGCAGAACTTTATAAAGTTGTCCGGGGACTTTTACACTCTGGTCCCCAGGACGCAATAACACCATCAATTGCCCGCTGTAATGAGTTTGCGCGACACTTTCGTGATAAGATCATGAACATCCGCCGGGACCTTGACTCCATTATTGTAGCAGTTGATCCTAATGAGGTGTCCAGAGCACAGTCTTGTCCTGTTTTACTGGATGAGTTTCAGTTGGTACAGCTCGAGGATGTGGACAAGGTGCTTGGACAGGTGCGGGCGACCACTTCTGCTCTGGATCCTTGCCCCTCATGGATAATAAAAGCTAGCAGGAATGGAACAGCCGGCTGGGCCAAGGAGGTGATTAATGCCTCTTTACGAGAGGGAGTGGTCCCATCCTGCCTGAAACAGGCGGTGGTGAGACCGCTCCTAAAAAAACCCTCCTTGGACCCTGATAATTTGGACAACTATAGGCCGGTAGCAAATGTTCCATTCCTGGGCAAGGTCCTAGAGCGTGTGGTCGCTCGCCAACTCCAGGCTCTCTTGGATGAAACTGATTATCTGGACCCATTTCAATCGGGCTTTCGGCCGGGGTTTGGTACAGAAACGGCCTTGGTCGCCCTGTATGATGACCTCTGTCGGGAGAAAGACAGAGGGAGTGTAACTCTGTTGGTTCTCCTTGATCTCTCAGCGGCGTTTGATACCATCGACCATGGTATCCTTCTGGAGCGACTTACGGATTTAGGAGTGGGAGGCACTGCTTGGCGGTGGCTCTGCTCCTATCTCGGGAATCGTCTCCAGAAGGTGATGCTGGGGGAACATTACTCGAGTCCCTGGGTACTCCAATATGGAGTCCCACAGGGTTCAGTTCTGTCCCCCATGCTTTTCAATATCTATATGAAGCCGCTGGGTGAGGTCATCAGGAGTTTTGGAGTGCGTTTCCAGCAATATGCTGATGATACGCAGCTCTACTACTCCTTTTCATCTTCGTCAGGTGAGGCTGTTGATGTACTAGACCGCTGCCTGGCCGCGATAATGGGCTGGATGAGAGCTAATAAACTGAAACTCAATCCTAACAAGACTGAGATGCTGTTGGTGGGAGGGCCCTCTGCCCAGATGGTTGACATTCGACCTGCCCTAGATGGGGTTACACTCCCCCTAAAGGAGCAGGTACGTAGTTTGGGGGTCTTATTAGATCCGCTCCTGTCACTTGAGGCTCAGGTAGCCTCGGTGGCACGGAATGCATTCTACCAGCTTTGGCTGGTAGCCCAACTACGACCCTATCTGGACAGGGAGAATCTCGCCTCAGTTATCCATGCTATGGTAACCTCTAGATTGGACTACTGTAATGCACTCTACGTGGGGCTACCTGTGAAGACGGTTCGGAAACTTCAGCTAGTGCAAAATGCTGCGGCCAGAGTTCTCACTGGGACAAAGAAATTTGACCATATAACACCTGTCCTGGCGCAGCTGCACTGGCTACCGATATGTTTCCGGGCCAGATTCAAAGTGTTGGTTCTTACCTATAAAGCCCTAAACGGCATCGGACCGCAATACCTGGTGGAACGCCTCTCTCGCTATGTACCTACCCGTTCACTACGCTCGACGTCGAAGGCCCTTCTCCGGGTCCCAACTCATAAAGAGGCCCGGAGATCAACAACTAGATCTGGGGCCTTCTCGGTGGTGGCCCCCGAACTATGGAATGCCCTCCCAGACGAAATACGCCTGGCGCCTTCTTTGTTATCTTTTCGGCGCCAGGTAAAAACCTACCTTTTCGCCCAGGCTTTTTAAACATTTTAAATTTAATTTTAAACCTAATATGGATTTTAATTTATAAACTCATGGCAATTCTATTTCGGATTTTTATCATGTTATATTTTTCACACTTGCTCATATTTTAATTGTGATTTTATTTGTTGTACACCGCCCTGAGAGCTTTCTGCTATAGGGCGGTCTAGAAATGTAATAAAATAAATAAATAAAATAAATAAAATAAATGTAGCTGCTTTCCAATAGTTCAATACGCTTATGGAACTCTATCCACATAGATGATTCCCAGTTCTCTCTTATGAGTAAAGTAATGCTTCATGCATACAGTGGAGAACTCTGATACATTCAAGGATATTTGCTTTCACAGAAGAGAAGTTAAAACCCCTATTTGTGTGGGGCTTTAGTTCACACCCAAAGTCCCCTCCCACAAGAAAAGAAAGAAAAGTTTTGCTTTACATAAAGTTGATCAAATCAAAGCAATTGTAAGCAACAGCTTGCTCTCGATGAGAAAAAAGGGGGGGAAAACCCGCAATTTATTTTTACATGATCTCTTTATATAAGTACCTCCTTAAATTATTATTGCATGTCAAATCAAGTATTGTTATTGTACATTAGTTCTTAATATTAAAAAAGCAGCCCCAGACAGATACTGGAAAAAAACAACAGAAAAGTGTTTATATTTTACACAGCAAACAAACTTCAATCTGAATTATTATTGTATAGTTTGGCAGGTCTATCAAATTACATTTTAAATAACATCCTCACTGTCTGTGCAAAAAACCAAACAACATGTCTGAAGCAGAGCTTAATTAAAGTATTCAAGCAAACTTCCTTGCTTCAGGCTTTCTTTTAATGAAACAGCATAAGTGAGTGGACATTGAAACACTCCTGTTTGACTTCAGAGAAAGCAAACAATTAAAAAGAAAAGAAGAAGGGTGGGGACTGCATATGAGCCTGGAACAAAGTGTTTTGTTCATAAAATAAAATAAAATAAAATTGCATCTAGCTAGCTGGATTTTGCACTGCTGGTTGCACAGCTTTGTACTAACCCAGGAATATAAGATGTAGTTCAAAAACAAAAAGAGGTACAAGCTCATACCAGATGTGATATGATGACCCTGCCACAGGCTACCACTTGGATTGTGCCAGCTGTGCTGACTGTGCTAATAACCCAGTCTGCTGTTTGGACAAGCAAAAATCTGTGTTTAGGCATCATCTCTGTATTTGCTTAAACTTTAAGCAATCCAGGGGTGATGCCTGACCGGGGGGGGGGGGGAGAGAGAGAGAGAGAGATCGGCCTGCCAGCCTGTGTGAGTTGTATGTGTGGTGTGTGCACACACACATTCATGTAAATATGCACTGGCCATACCCACCACTGGTTTGTGGCCCTTGGAGGAGTGACTACAATCTGTGAGACCCCTATATTAAAGGGACTGGTTGCACTGAATAAGGGCCATAGCTCATTGGTAGAGCATGTGTTTTGCATGCAGAAGATCCTCAGCTCAGTCCACTTAAAAAGGATCTCAGGTACCAGAGCTGGAAAAGACCTCTGGCTTCGGAGAGCCACTGCCAGTCAGTAAGATAAAGAGAGTACAAGTCTAGATAGACTAGGGGTCTGACTCAGTATAAGGCAGCTCCATCTGTTCAAATACGCTTAATATCCAAGAAAGCATGTATTTGGAAGTAGCATAAGAATGAGAGAGAGAGAGAGAGGACCAGAGATTGCTACTAAGGACATAATAGCTAAGCCCCATTAAATTAAATGGGAAAACAGAATAGTTCACCCAGTGATGTTGATGCAACCCTACTTCCTTGATATTCCTTAATATATTGCAGAGGTGTGAACAGCTGAGGAAGCAGTGTCCTGCTGAATAGTGTCTGCGTTCATAAAATGAGATCTCTAATCTCGCATCTCATCTTGATAGTTTCCTTCTGTCCACCACTTTGGGCCAGGAGACTCCCAAAACTTAAATTAAATGGATGTCCCTGGGATTCCAAAGAAGCAAGAGATAAAAGCCAGATTAACTGCTTTCTGGAATCCCAGGCAAACAGGTTACTCAGCAGTAGATAACCAAAATTGGCCAAGGTGCTGGATTTAATACGAAGGCTTACCTGAAAGGAGACACAACAAGTAAATATGAGGTAGTTTTATTTTTAAAATAATTAAGTAAAAATAGCAGCATAAAAGAACCCAGAACACCCATAAAAGTTACAATTATAAAACACCATCAATAGCAAAGACACAACTGAGAATTATAGAACAAGATAAAACAAAAAAGACTAACTATATCTAACTCTAACATGCTAGCACATCACTTAACACTTAACAAAACTTAACACATCAGGAACAGAACACATCACCTAAGATGGCATCAGGAGTCAGGGACGGTGCCGGACACCAAAAGAAAGAAAAGGGTAACTCTTACAGGAAAAAAGCATAGCAACTACTGTAAAGCCTAAAAGCCAATGAGAAGTCTTCCTTGATGGAACTTTCCCAGATCCTCTTGCACCATGGCCTATGTGCTTTCTCACAGCTAACTAGGCCTCCCAATTAGCAGACTCCAGCTTATGGCCTTGAGCACATCTCTCACTAAGATAACACAGGTGCTGCAGCGTGAGATCACATCTCTGCTGATGAGAATAGGATTCTTCCCAGCAACAAGGTCTTACCCACAATTCTGCACTGCAGAACCATGTTTTTAGGCCAAAGAAACTGGCTTTCTTGATAGTGACATAACAGTAATACTTCAGTAATCCTCCAGGAAGCTCCTTTTGAAGGTTTTTTTTGAAGGTTTTTTGAAGGCTTTTTTGAAGGTTCAACAGCAGAAGATGGCAAGCATCCAAAAGCAAAAGGAGCAAAAATAGGGGGACCCCAAAATGCTTGAAAAAATGTTTATTTTAACAGAAGCCCAAACTTTTAAAGGTGAAACTGACCAGCTTTGCTTTGTTATGGATAAACTTTCCAGCCTGTGTCTTTGCTTTAAGGTGAAACTGACCGCCCTGTGTCTTTGGTTTGCTATCAATAAACTGATAACCCTGTGCCTTTGCTTTGCTAGGGTGAAACTGACAGGCTTGTGTATTTGTTTTGCATTAAAGAGATCTCTTGCATTCTCCCAGGGCTGGGGAGGGAAGGATCCAATACGATTCAGAAGAGGGAGAGTACGCTGGGTAGGCACTCTTTAATGCCCCTGTTGAAGCTGCCCCCATCATCTGTGAGTGGGTGTAGGAACCTATCCCTATTCTTTCCGTGTTATTCCTACCTCTGGTACCAAATTTTTTGTTAAAGAAGTAATGTCCAGGAACGCCTCTGTGTTAACTGAGGTATTACTGTGTCCAACACCATTCATTTCAATGCAAAGGATACACATCACAAATGGGTGAGGTAGTCATCAATTATATATTGTTTGAGGACTGAAAACAATAATGGGGAATACTGATCATATTCACTGAGTTGATATCTGTTCCGGACATGGGACAAATAAGTGAACATTGGCAATTTCCACTCCTGTTTCCATTGGCCGCCTCTGACATCCTTAGTATGTATGTATGGTTACCTGTCAAGCATCCAAGCACACAGTTTGTGGCCAAAAGGAACGGGATGTATCTGAGTAGTTGCTTAACCAGTGCCCATGTGAGACATCTAGTAATACACTCTCACACACACTCCTTCAGGACCCTGCCAGTATAAAGCCAGCTCCAAAATTACAACTGCAAAATGCATTCACTGGTGACACAGAGAGTTAACTTTTTGGCTGAGATTCTGTCAGATTGTCATCAGTTGCCTAATCTCTTATTGTAAAGTACTTTCCCCATACATTGATGTCTATTTACTGTCTGTAGTTTCCATCCATTTCTAATTGCAGTCCATTAAATGGATCCACCAATGTAATCACAACTGCCATAGTGTTTGTACTCATTAGAGGTAGGGCTGAATTAATCAAAACAAATGTCTTCTCTATCTGAGCACCTATATCAAAAAATATCAATCAAAACTCAAGACTGGTTCATTTGTCCAGTTATTGTGTGTCATTTATACAGCACGAAAGCAAACAAACTTGCTGTCAGTTGTTTGCTTCATTTTTCCCTAATGAGTTCTAAACTTTCTAAATTGGACATTGCAGGAAAGTAATGGCACTCTGGATTTATCTGAGTAATGTTTTGGCTAAGGAAAGATACATCATCCATGGGCAAACTGGTTTTATATGCCAGCATTTGTCACATTTTTTTCACAAGTCTGCCAAAGGCTTATTGCAACTTAAAACAAGCATAAGGCTAGACGTGAAAACCACAACATTGAAGCAAAAAAGGTGAACAATTTAATGACAACAGAGAATAGGGGGAGAGAACTTGAGAGTAAGTTATATGCAACACAAGCTGGTCATAAGACCATCCTACTTGACAGAGGTGGATAATGGGTGTTATGCTTTATTTAATGTGCGTATCAATTTTTACCCTGGAGACCTTGACTACATCACAGGATAGTGACAGACACAAATTTCAAAGCCAAAATTATCCTTCAAATCCAAATGCTATAGCCATATGCATAAAAAGATTAGCAACTTGTTACCACAGTTTCCTTTATGTAGGTTGCCTCTAAAAGTAAAAACACACTCATAGTTCTGCCGGTTCCAGTGCATCTCCACGTCTCTTTAATAAAAACTGGGGCACATGATGCTAGCAAACCCCACTACATTTTATTTTTGAACTTGGTGGGAGCAGCTTGAGTGCATTTTTTTAAATAAAAAAAATCAGCTTTAAAGAGATTTTTTGCAACTGATCGACAGTTCAACCTGTTCCCCCTCCAGGTGTGGCTAATGGAAATGCTTTGTTCTGGTGACTAAGACAGCTCTCAGCAGAGGATTAAAACTTCCAAGGATATATGAACAGTAATTCCAGGAAGCAATGTAATATCAGTTTATATTATAAACACAGGGGAATAATTCAGATTATGACAGTAAATTTTTTTTAATAAACCTGACAAGTGATAACCTCTCCTCTCAAGACTTCAATTGCATGTCAAGGTCCACATCTTAAAAGCCTGCACAAGAGATTAAAAGTCTCTACTACAAAGTCATGTAACTGACAGCAATTTCCAGTTTTTTTAAAAAATTAAAAGTTACAAAGGAAAAGGCAACAATAGGAAGTCATTCCAAACCAAACAATAAGCTCTGTGCAGCATGAAGCTAGTATATTTATTTTGTGTCATGATTCCACCTCGTTTATAAAAAACAATCAACAAAACTTGATTTAAGGCACATTAAAAATGGCTAAGAATACTGAGGGATTTACTTAAGGTTTGACTACACATATGGTCTGCATAAGGTTTGACTGCACTTTCCTTTTGTTGAGAAAAAATAAAAATTGCAGCAAAAAAAAATCAATGTACTAGATGCAATTTATTTGTTCAAAAGCCAACATTTTCAGCATTTATATGTGTGTCATTTATGCATTAGAAAGTAAAACATCTGAAAGGTTTACAAGTTATAAAAAAGATCCATGTGCAGAATGCAACTTGTCTGCAAGTCAGTTTATCAAAAAGAGAAGTATGGTAGGAATTAATGTTTTAGGTATAGACACCGCACACGTGAGACCATATGTTATCTGACCCCAAACTGTCATGCTTCTGAGCATGCTGATTAAGGTTTATGTTCTCAGCTAGTTTAACTGCTCAAGAGGTTAGAGTGAGAGAGAAGGGGCATAACTCAGTGGTGGAGCACAGATTCTGCATGCAAAAGATCCCAGGTTTGATCTCCATCCCCAGGTTAGGGCTGGAGAAGGCTCCTGTCTGAAACCCCAGACAGTTGCTGCCAGTCAGTGTAGACAATTCCTGAGCTACATGGACCAGTGGTCTGACTCAGTATAAGGCAGTCTCCTATGTTTTTAAACTTTCTCATACATGGTCTCAGCATCTCAGTGCATACTGGCAGTGGCAGTATGACAAAAAACAATCACAGGAATCCTCGAGACATTCTCTCATTCTTCTTCATGTTCTGTTTTAGCTAGCCAAAGCCATGTCCACTTGAAGGATTCCCCTGCCCCCCCCGAATTACATTGGAAACCAGTATGCATGCACAGATGCTTCTGGTGATGGGCTAAACCTCAATGACAGAGGTATGCTTTATTTGCTCTATTTATGTCCTTTATTTGCAAAGATTTAAGGTCCAGTCCCTGGCAGCTCCATGTATGGCTGGAAAAGACTCCTGTCTTGAACTGTGAAGACCAACTTCCAGTCAGTGTAGGCAATAGAGTTGAAAGGACCAATGATCTGACTCAGTAAGTCAGATTTCTACATACCATAAGGTGTAGAAATCTTCCACATCAGCCATGCATGTGGACTACACAGCCTCTATTGTGTATCTTGCGGAGGGTCCAGCATGTGCTACAGATGGAGCATGGTGAAGACTGTGAAGGCAAGATGTGTGCTGAAATCCTTTTGGGTGAATGCACTTCTACTGGCAATGATGGTGACTCAAAGAAATATGCTGATAATATTTCTTAAGTCTGCCAAAATAAATGGTTTCTACCTAATAGTCAGCCGGCTGGGAGACCATGACATGCCAAAGTGACTCCTATAAGCCTAAGGAAAAGGCAGAAGGTGAGGACAGATAGCTAGGCTCATACTATTCATTAAGCAGAATTCCATGATAGTTTCCTTCACCTCAAAATGATCTGGAGCAAGCTGTGTCTGAACAGAAGAGTGCCGGATGGATAGAAGTTTATTAATCTTTTTCATTTTGGTCCTTGCGATCTCAAGGTTACTCTCGTCAAGATGCTTTCTACAATGCGGAGCTTTTTAAAGTTGTGCGGGGGCTTTTACACTCTGGCCCTCACGATATTATAGAAACATCTGAAGCCCACTGCAACGAAATTGCTGGACACTTTCAAAATAAGATTGCTTGCATCCGTAGGGACTTAGACTTCGATGTTGTGACAGATGAATCCAGTGAAGTGTCCGGAGCATGGCCTTGTCCTTTATTATTGGATGAGTTTCAGTTGGTGCAGCTCGAGGAAGTGGACAAAGTGCTTGGAATGGTCCGGGCAACCACGTCTGTTCTGGATCCTTGCCCATCTTGGCTAGTGAAAGCTAGCAGCACTGGAACCACCGGCTGGGCCAAGGAAGTGGTTAATGCCTCCTTGAGAGAGGGAGTAGTCCCTAGTAGCCTCAAGGAGGCAATAGTGAGACCTCTTTTAAAGAAACCTTCCCTGGACCCAGATAATTTGAACAACTACAGACCGGTGGCGAATGTCCCCTTTTTGGGCAAGGTTTTGGAGCAGGTGGTTGCTAACCAGCTCCAGGTGCTCTTGGATGAAACCGATTATCTGGATCCGTTTCAATCCAGTTTTAGGCCCGGTTTCGGCACTGAAACAGCCTTGGTCGCCCTGTATGATGACCTTTGTCGGGAGAGGGACAGGGGGAGTGTGACTTTGTTGATTCTCCTTGATCTCTCAGCGGCGTTTGATACCATTGACCATGGTATCCTTCTGGGGAGACTCGCGGAGTTGGGAGTTGGGGGTACTGCTTGGCAGTGGCTCCGCTCCTACTTAGCGGATCGTCGCCAGAAGGTAGTGCTTGGGGAACATTACTCGACACCCTGGACTCTCCATTGTGGAGTCCCTCAGGGGTCGGTTTTGTCCCCCATGCTTTTTAACATCTACATGAAGCCTCTGGGTGCGGTCATCAGGAGTTTTGGAGTGCGTTGCCATCAGTATGCTGATGACACGCAACTCTATTTCTCCTTTTCATCTTCTTCAGGTGAGGCTGTTGATGTGCTGAACCGTTGCCTGACCGCGATAATGGACTGGATGAGAGCTAACAAACTGAGACTCAATCCAGACAAGACTGAGACAATGTTGGTGAACGCCTTCCCCGCTCAGATGGTGGATGTGCATCCTGTTCTGGATGGGGTTACACTCCCCCTGAAAGAACAGGTCCGTAGTTTGGGGGTCCTTTTTTACCCTTCCTTGTCTCTTGAGGCTCAAGTGGCCTTGGTGGCACGGAACGCGTTTTACCATCTCCGTTTGGTAGCCCAACTACGCCCCTATCTGGATGGCGACGACCTCGCCTCAGTTGTTCATGCTCTGGTAACTTCGAGATTGGATTACTGTAATGCGGTCTACATAGGGCTGCCCTTGAAGACAGTTCAGAAGCTTCAGCTAGTGCAGAATGCGGCAGCTAGACTATTGACAAGGACCAGTCGGTCTTCGCACATAACTCCTGTTCTGGCTCACCTGCACTGGCTACCTATTTGCTTCCGGGTGAAATTCAAGGTGCTGGTTATGACCTATAAAGCCTTACATGGCGTGGGACCGCAATACCTGGTGGAATGCCTCTCCCGCTATGAACTACTCGCTCACTTCGTTCAGCATCTAAGGCCCTCCTCCGGGTACCAACCCATCGTGAAGCCCGGAGGGTGGTTACTAGATCTAGGGCCTTTTCTGTGGTGGCCCCCGAGTTGTGGAATAGCCTCCCCGAAGAGGTACGCCTGGCGCCTACATTATTATATTTCCGGCGCCAGGTAAAGACCTTCTTATGCTCCCAGGCATTTTAATCATTTTAATCTTTTTATATTTTTAAGCTTGTAATACTAATCCTTTTATCATCTTATATTTTGTTTAATTGTATTTTGTTTTCATTGTGTCTTATATGTTTTGTGATTTTATTATGATGATGTATGTATTTTATCCTATTCTGTTTACCGCCCTGAGAGCTACTTGCTATGGGCGGTATATAAATGCAACAAAATAAATAAATAAATAAATAAACTTGCAGGAAGAAAGACACAAGATAATTCTCACCTTTGCTGGTGAAGAAGCAGTTTGAGGAGGGTGTTTTTTGAGATGAAAAAGGGCCCACGGAAAGGGTTAAAGCACCTCATCCTGTGTGTTGTTCTTCTGCACAAACACTGTATACCCCAGAACGTTTTAATTAGAACTCTGCATAACATGTTGTTTTGAGGGCTCAGTTTTAAAATTACTTTCATGCACTACAAAACTGGCTGTGGGTTGGCTCAACATAAGAACTTCAAGAGCTGTTTGGGGAAAACGTAAAATCAATAAACAAGCAATATGTTGTTCACATACTGGAATACCACTTTCCATTTTTCTTTTTTCTTTTCTTTTCTTTCCTTTTTTTTTTTTTGCTTTTTGCATTCTGAAAACCTTTTTCAGAAGCTGGCCACAAAACAGTAATAAAGATGCATGGCTTTGCTGACAATCCAACCATAATCTTGGCCTCACATTTACTAATTTTACACATCATGAAATGACTGCCTCAAGCTCCCAATTTAAAGGCAATTTAATGAATTGTGAATGAGTCCTGACCGGAATGCGGTAGCCACCAGAAAACACATGACTGAGAAATTCCCATGCTCCTTCTAATATTACAGAATTGCAAAACTCTGATGCAGCTGTATACAAGCTATTGTGACTCCATTGACAGTCATCATCATCATCACCTTTAAGGCTAGCAAGGATCAAATAAGGGTTAGCTAGCAGAACATGCAATTTAAATTTGTTGACCTACATTGCAACTATTCTCAATATGTGGAAGTTTAGTAAGAAAATGGATGAAACTGAGAATTTAGAAAATGAAGATTCTGATCACATAACAAAGGGTGTAAAGCCAGTTGTTTTAGTATTCAAAAATCAGCTATTAAAATGCAGACTTAGCAAGTGTTTTATGCAGCTTCTGCTCATTTAATTTTATTTAAAAATAATAGACCTTTTGCCCCTTCCATGGCATCAGACTATACTTTGAATTCTTAACCATTTTTCCAATAAAACCTCTTCAGACTTTTTATTGAGGGGAAAAGGATCATACCATCCAAGTTTCTCCTCCACATTATTGTGTGTGCACATCTCTCCCCCACGTATTTCAACTCATGTTTAATTAATTTTAGGTGTGAGTATCAGAAAATGAGAGCAAATATGAAGCAATATGGTTGCTTTGTCTCGTGAAAATTGCATGTTAAATCACCAGAATCTCTGCTAATAAATGCCCCCTACAACATGTCAGGACAATAAAGGAAAAGCAATGTATAAATAATATCACAAGAGTGAGCCAGTAATTTGAACTGAAAACCCAAAAGACAACTATTTCCATTTTCAGATTCTAGGGTATTGATGAAAAGGTCGACTCTCTGTTTCTTGCTGACCTTCTCAAGTGGCATCTGTAGCTTCCTTGAAGTACCTTTCTGTGGTTGGTATACCATCAACTCCTTTTGAATATGGGCAACCTCACCATACTAATTCATGCTCTTGTAATGTCAAGACTAGATTACTGTAATGCATTGTTTGAGGGGCTACCTTTGAAATGTGCTCAGAAACTTCAACTGATTCAGTTGATTCAAAATTTACCCATGTTTTTGACAGGGGCCCACCACACTGCTATTAGTCTATGTTGATAGCTGACACAATATTGCTCACTTAACCTAAGAACAGATTTTACTTCTCTTGTGGCAATACTTAAGATGCCTGGTTTCCGTGAAGCTTTTGCCAGAAACGTACTGCAAATTTCCAGTAGGGTTGTGGCTGAGTGAGTGTACACAATCAGGGGTGTAGTCATCCAGGGTCTTGGGGGATCTTAGACCCTTTACTTTTTTGAGAGCAGGGTCCCAGCAGGGTCCCTATGTCTCTAGCATCCTATGAGCCACTGAGAAGAGTCTTCTAGCATGCTTCGTTGTCCTTTCCTGCTGATTGGAGCCAATCAGAGTTGAAAGAAGGTGAGTCAGCCACTAAGAAGACTCTTCTCAGTAGTTAACACACTCCCCTTTCATGCCGATTGGCTCCTAGGGACATCTGTTGTAAGAGAAGGCATTAACAATGATAGAGAAGCAGAAAGCAGTATTCAAACCTGGCCAGGTTATTCTATAATATTAGGTTGTATAATCTTAGAAGGGGTATGGCTGTGAAGGGGTGTAGCTATTATTATCATGAAGGGACCTTGAACTTCTGAATTTGCCACTACTCTACTGTACACAATGGAGCTGACGGGAGTTGAGTTTCTTTGGGAAAAGTTAACACTGTTAGAGGATAAGTTAAAGGGCAGGGGACTACAGGAATAAACCTTTATATAATTTTTAACATTTCAGCTGTAACTTTGGTTTAAAGTTCTAACTATTCTTTCTCTTTTGGGGGGACCTGGGAATTCAGTGAAGATTGCCACAGGGCACGTTTCCTAAGCAATTATGGTTAGGCAGCTTCTGCATGCTAAGGAGCATAGGCTTGAGAAGTTATTCATAAGAGAACATTGTTTCATTTTAAAACATGATGTGCAGACAGAAAAGCTCACCAATCTGTAACAAACGTATCATTCTGAAACCTTGAGTAAAGTTCAAATCTCATGCGCTAAAGGGCTCTCCCCAGGCCATTCCTTCATGTCACTAGACATCTGTTTCATTTCTTTGCTTTGCTTCCCTTCTTCTTTATTGTGACTTCCAAATTTTATCCTCATTTTCTCCCAGATCTGTTTTATGCATACTTAAATCTGATGCAAACACTTCTCTCAGGTTGCAACTAAATTCTGCATAGAAAACGGATTACCAAACCAATATCAAAAAGCACCAGGTAAATAAGGATCTAGCATGTACTGTCTGACCACAGACTCCTGAAATGAGAAATGGAAACAAGGCAACAGGGATATAACATTGCCACATTTTCAGAGTACAATGACATTTTGGAGTACAGAATCATCATGCTGAACTATTTAGTGATTTTCTTCAGCTGATGCCTAGAAACTTGAGACTTGAACACATTAGCCAACAAAAAGGGTCTAGTAGAAGATGATCCAATCAATTACCAACACCTGCAGATCTGGAATTGTATACCGTGTCCCAAATGACAGAAGCCTAGGTATTTGTCCAATATACCAGGCCCTTGTAGCCCCTTCACTAGCATGGCATCCTTATACTTAGAGCTAAATCATAGAACAACAAACTATGTTTCTTTTCACTCTTTGCAGAGTTCTTGTTTGGTTGGAATGAATGTGTATATAGCAAACCACTCATGTAAACTGGTTTGCCATAGGCACAGATTAAATGAGGAATGGGAGAACCATATATGCCACCCTGAGCTTCTCGGAGAAAAGGTGGGATATAAATGCAACTCAGCAAACAAACAAACAAACAGAATCTGGGATGATAGTAGGGTTGCCAGGTTCATGGCCTGAGACTGATCCTGTATCTTTAGAAGAAGAGAAAGTCAGCCAAGTGCAGGTGTTCTTGCAACACTGTAATGAGAAAAACCACAAGATGGAATTCTCCTTTCCCCCTGCACAACTTTTAAAGATACAGACCTCTTGGTTGTCAGGCCCAGCCTCCAAGAGGTCTTCTGTATCTTTAAAAGTTGTGCAGGGGGAAGGGAGAATTCCACCTTGTGGTTTTTCCCATTACAGTGTTGCAAGAACACCTGCACTTGGCTGACTTTCTCTTCTCCTAAAGATATAGGATCAGTCTCAGGCCATGAACCTGGCAACCCTAGGATAAGCAATTGTCATCTGCATCATTAGAGCGGGGACAAGTCAACACAGCAGGAATAAAAAAGTATCATGTACACAACCTGAAAGATCCAGAAAAATTGATCTCCTTATCTACATTAATTAGAGTGAGATTCTAGGGTGCAACTTGGTACAGAAGTAGATACAACTCTAGCCGATTAATACCTCACAGCATAAAAAATTGTCAACCTGTAATATAAGAAAATTGGAAGTTTTCCTGTACCTATAGAAATGCTGACAACACATGTAGAATGATGACAATGACCTTTGATAAGTTGGCAATATTAAGGGAATCAGCAGGACTCAGCAAACTGAAAAGTATCAAACAAATGAACAAGCTAGCAGCTTCATTTCTTATCTGCAGTACAGAGCATGACTAACCCCCACCTTTGGAATGCATGTGAAACTGCCTGGAAACAAGAAACTATATCTGTGTTGCTGTGTTACTGTAACTTTTAGATCTCACAGACTGACACGAGTCTACTGTGAGCTCTCGACTTGCAAGTGACAATAAACTAGGCCTTGGTTGCTATTCTGAGTCTCCGTTGTTTGATATTGGGCCTCAACCAGCGGGAACGAACCTTACTTCTAGTGTAACAGTTCTGGCGAGCCTAGCAGCCAGGAGTCCTCTGGTAAACCTTGCGGGTGCTTGGGCCGCACCGGAGAGCTAGGGTAAGAGCGCTCCAGGTTGTTTTGACCTGTCCCTAGGGCCGGGCAGACGGAGAGCAAGCACCACGTAAGTTGTAATCGAGGGCTCCCATAAAGACTCAGACGAACCAATGCTCATCCGGACGTGGATTTCCTCCTCTCCTGTTAGAATCTGGTAAGCATTGTGTATGTGGAGAGGGAGGTGTGGATGACGGCCTGCTGAAAAGCTCAGGGGATCCTGGGGAATGTGGAAACTCCCAATTGACTCTGAGTGTTGAACACAAGATGAGTCAGATTTTTCTTGAGGAAACAGGTGAAAAACCCGGAAGCTGAGAGCAGGTGTCACGAAGAAAAAAAGCATTGTAGAACCCTGGGTACATGGGATAAAGTTGTTGTAAATGTTTGTATGAAATGGTCATGCGCTTGCGAGAAAAAGAGAAAAAGGATGGTTGGGCATAAGATGTGGTTGGAATGGAATGGAATGGAATGGAATGGAGTCAGTTGTCTGGCTCCCGTGTGTGTAGCATTTTCCCGGGAAGTGAGAATGATTTTGTTTAAACAGATGTGTATGAATTGAGTACTCATGTGTGAATGTGTGAAGGTTTCTTGAAGTGTCTGTATAAAGGTTTTCTGTGGAAATGTTATAAGAGAATTGTTCCCCGGTGCTGTTTAAAACATCTCTGCTTGCTGCCTTTGTTTTTCACAAGACTTAAAGAACCTAATCTGTTCCTTTAGCAATCTTTGAAGTTAGTGTGAAGGGATTTGCTCTGTTTGTTTAAGCAAGTGATTAAGAGAGCTGAGGAACAGGGAGTATAGAGATGGTCCTCTTCCCTAGGCTAAAGTAGACAGAAGGTTTGAGCTACGTAGACAGTGAAAGAGAATGGGTGAGAAATGTTTTGGGCAAAGTCGTGGATTGTTTTAGGATGAAGAAAAGAGAATACATTCCTTTTTGCTCTGCTCCAGTCCTAGTTTCAGTTTCATCCTTTCAGTAAAGGGGCGAAGCTGCTGCCTGTTTTGCCGTCTGGTATGACTGTTATTTCTTTCAGTCTATCGTGTATATTGCATTGTTTTTGAGCACATAAATCATGTTTTAATTGCAGGAATTAGTTCTCGACTGACCAGAGGACAGAGGGTTTTAATTATGTATTTGTATATGATTAAAAGTTTAATCTTTTTATTCCACTTGCCTTTCCTGGCAGAAGCTAGGATCTCCCTTTTGTCACTGGTATAGTGTTAAGAACTTGAGAAGTTTTTTTACTGTCTGATTTAAAGAATTCAGCTGCAAATTGTTTTTCTCTCTCTCCTTGTTCGGAGAAGTTTTTTTTCCAGGTTGTTTTCTCCAGTCTGTGTAAGAAGATACAAAGCATTCCCCCCTGCTTTTTAAAGTAACACAGTGGATTGATTTTTTTATTCTGCAGCTGTTGAGAAATTAAAACAATTGCTTTGTGTTGAGTAACATGTAGTGTTTTTAATCTGATGTGTTCCTTGTTTGTCTTGTAAAGAGAAACTTAACAAAGAGAACTTGTGTTTTTGTATGACTTTTGAGAATGTCTTTTTAAAGGCTGGCAACATTTCCTTTGTAATGCAGCACAATTTGGAAAAATTGGGGGTCACCATTTGGGAACTGGGAAAATTGGCAAGAAAACCAGGCTTGGGTTTTTAATAATAATCCAGCCTGCAAAACTAGAGATCTTTAGCACAAATTTTGTAGCTACAGGAGGAGGTGATTCTCTCCTAGAACAGAGTGTCATGGATCACAATGCAAGACCTTCTTTGGCACAAAAGGAAAAAGAAACAGTTGAAACCAGGAGGGCTCCTGTCTTTGAGCAAAGTCCTATTAATGTTCTTAAAGGGGAACATACAAAATCATCTTCTGAAAGTGCAGGCCCTTGCTTAAATGCTTCAGAATTGCTTGCAAACACACAAGATGTGTCCACTTCCATGGAAAAAAATACTGATTTGAATGCTTCCCTTGGGTCTAGTACACCACAGTCTTTTGCTAATGAACATTATTTTCCTGAGGAACAATCTCTTGCTGGCAAACAGCCTTTGGATCAAAACAAGACTCAAAGTATAGAGCTTCTAGCTTCAGGAAGAGTCTATCCAGACATTGAATTTACTTTGAAAATTAATACAATTTGGCTTCCAAAACAGCAGCTGGTTTCTGATACCATCTGTATGCAAATGGACAAGTTGCAAAGCCCTGATTCCAACAGGGAGTTGCTTTGTCACTTGTGTGTGCAAAATTTTGGCACTGATGTAAATGTGTTATTGCATGCAGTCCTTGATAAGATGAGTAACAAGGAACCCAGAGGAATTGATTTGCAAACAGGGTGTTCACTGGTGAAAATTCCCTGACAGGGAAATGGAAGCCAATAAAGTCCAATGGTTACAGACATTGGATGAATTATGGTAAGAAACAAGGAAAGCGTATTCAGACATAAGGATAAGACTTACAGAGATATTGATAAAGATGCATGCAGGACTAAATATTTTCTTTGGGCCTCATTGAAGGTACAAGTTTTTGTAGTCAAGCAGTGGAAGGACAAACCGCTTGATGTGTTTTCTCCCTCTAGTCCTAGTTGCGTGCATGCATCCCAAATCTAGGACTTCAGTACCCAGGAGGTACAGTAATATGGTATTCTTTAATGGGCCAGCTTAAAGGGTGTGATATGCATGTTTTGTTTTAACTATGCTAATTCTTTTCAGCCAAGTCATGACCAACGAGAAGAATTTGGGAAATTGTAAAAGGCCTTATTATTAAGTTTAGTAGCTACAAAATGTTCTTTTTTTATCACAAATGCCGGCTTCTCTTCCTTCCTATATCTGTGAACTTTTTCTACAGATGGATTTGCATCTTGCAAAGAGAAACTTAATTTTCCTCTCTGGGGCTCCTTTTCCTGTTTTTCCCAGTATTTCTGTATCTTTCCAGCAACCTCTGCACATGATCAGAGGCTAGGGAAACCTGTTGTGTGTTTCTCTGTCAGAAACCTTTCTTAATTGTATCTTTTTCACTACTAATGGCCTGTATATAAGGCTGCAAAAAGTGTAAATACAAAGGTGCATGAGGGTTTCACCCCTCCTTTTCTTTTAGTAGAGATCTGTTTTCAAATGTTGAAGGCCAAGCTGTATGGTATGTACAGATGTGTGCAAAAATATTAATGATGTGGAAAAACAACATTATAACTTAGTGTTTGGCTATCTATGTGAGAACATGCATGAATCATACACATGTTTCCATACCTCATTCAAATAATGAGTGATTCTATATCGGGTCTTATAATGTGAGAGAATGTTACAGATGCCATACAAGATTTCACCCAGATCAACTATAAAAGAGTGTTTGAAATAGGGTTTGTCTTTAATTATGACCAAATGGATATGTAAATCTCTGAGGCTAAAGAAAAAGGTCCTCAGGGAAAGATATCAAGGTTATTTATATTGTGCATTGTATTATATTTCATGAACTTTATGAATAGCATTGTAATCAGTCTAGAGTTAAAGAAGCACAGTCTCTTCCCACTAATGTTCCTTGTCAGTAAAAGGGGGAAATTATGTGTGAGAAGTAGTAATCTTTTGGATTCAACCTTTTTCAATTCTTGTATTCTACCAATATAGCAGTTAAAGCAAAGAAACACAGATGCCCTCTCAACCATGGGACCCTGATGCTTTGTTTTCCTCAGAAGGACTGTTTTTAAAGGATCTGATGAATTCCCACCCCGACATGCCAGTGGGACTTGGAGATCTTTCCAGGAGCAGCTAACCAAAGGCTGTTATTGCCTCTGCCCATGCCAGTGGGAGAAAAGGCATTTCTAAAAGTCACACAGGGCAAGGTGGGTTCTGAGAAATACAGTCTCCGTACTTTTTCCTTCCAGAAAGAAAGCTGCTGCAATAAACTGTTTTTCTCATCATTTGAATTTCTGATTAGCATCAGCAACCCACACACTGATCGATTAAGCTGACTATCTGATCTTTTGAAGATGAACTTTGTACAAACCTGCAGTGTGTTTCAAGACCATGATACTTGTTTTATTTCAATTGTAATGTTGAATGTAACCATTTATGCATTGTGTTTTATGTGACGATTTAACCATTGGCTGTTTTTCCTTACATAGTTTAAGTGTTAAGAATGTTTTGCTCTTGGGATGTTTTTGGCCTTTTAAATCCCTCGTGATGGGGTCTACAGAATTTGGCTATTTCAGAACAATGGTTAGGAATAGTACAATGCCCAGGAAGTGCACCAGTGGGCTATAATTAAGCATGCAAGATGGGTAGCAATTAATGTGAATGGATGACAACACCATAAGAATCTAGGATTTGTTTGTGAAGATGATAGTTTGGAATCCCATCAAGATTGCTTTTCTCTCAAAATGATTAATGTATCTTATGGCTCTTTTATGCTAAGAAATGAATCAAGTTCAACTATTGTATATTCTGGACATGGGTGCATGTGCCTTAGAACATTTTGTGATTATGTTGTTATTGATAAGTGTTATATACAACCTATGCTAAGATATATCAATGGATGCTTTGTGGTATTGAGGAAATAGTAGGATGTGATTTTTCATTTAAAGGCCCTGTATGGACCATCCAGAGAATAGATCTGTTTCAACACCTCAAACCCATTGCATTAGGTTATGGCCTAGCTGATCTCCAGAAGTTACTTTCTCATCCTATGTTACAGAAACAATTAGAAGCAGTTAAACAAATGGGAGAACAAGCTACACGTCAGATAGCACATGATTGCTATACAGTCACTTACATTATAGATAAGTTCTTATAGATAAAGACACACAGATGGTGGAATTCTCTCTTTGGTTGGGGTGAAGATGCCAAAGGAGGTTTAATTCTTATAGTGCACCCCATTGTGGTGATTTTGATATTTTAATTCTGGTCTTCGTTTTAAGGGCCCTTGTGATATGGATTCAAACTCAAATGGCACAGTTACACCGAATGGAAGTCAGCATTGGAGCCTGGGGGCAAGATAGTGACTGAGGGGTGAAAGGGCATCTGTATGAGTATGCCCTTCACTGGGGGAAGTGTAATAGCTTGGCTAACCCTATTTTGGTTCAAGTGGAATCTAGGAGGTGCAAGGCCAAGAGCGATAGCTTCCACCCCAACTCTCACACATACCCCCACCTGATGGTATGACTGGTAATGCGTTCCAGAGGTTTTGTGCAAAGAAAAACAAGGGCAGAGTTAAACGCTGTTGCATAAATGTTATCTTATTCCTTGGCGTGTACACTCCCCACCTACAGTGAATCCCATTGTTCGTTAGAAAGAGCCTTAGTTGTTTTTAGTGCCAATTAAAAGCATACATGCAGATATACTCGCACGAATATGAAATTTTCTGGCCTGAATTAATGGAAAAAGCATTCAGGACAGTGAAACAATCCAGAAGTAACCTTCCTGTGTTAGCCATTTAAGCTAAAAGGTGGTTCAAGCATTTAGTGTAGCAAAGCTCTCCACAAGAGGAAATTAACAGTTTCACTGCCCTAAACGCTTTTTGAGGGAGGATATTGTAATATAAGAAAATTGGAAGTTTTCCTGTACCTATAGAAATGCTGACAACACATGTAGAATGATGACAATGACCTTTGATAAGTTGGCAATATTAAGGGAATCAGCAGGACTCAGCAAACTGAAAAGTATCAAACAAATGAACAAGCTAGCAGCTTCATTTCTTATCTGCAGTACAGAGCATGACTAACCCCCACCTTTGGAATGCATGTGAAACTGCCTGGAAACAAGAAACTATATCTGTGTTGCTGTGTTACTGTAACTTTTAGATCTCACAGACTGACACGAGTCTACTGTGAGCTCTCGACTTGCAAGTGACAATAAACTAGGCCTTGGTTGCTATTCTGAGTCTCCGTTGTTTGATATTGGGCCTCAACCAGCGGGAACGAACCTTACTTCTAGTGTAACAAACCTATACTCATTATGACACTGGAAACCATGAACGCACAAACAAGAATTTGAAAGTTCATATCATTTTCATATGCATCTTCAGTATCAGGATAGTTGATGGAGGTGAAGAACACCCCTTTTAGCCATCAGTCTGCATGAACTCCAGTCCAAACCAGTATTTTCTGTTACTGTAGTTTGCAGCATGAGATTTCTTATTTATATCCATTTGCTGGATTTCTGTGTCATGTGGCTCGGTCATGTGCAGCTTCAAAGTCTTGTTTGTTGTTATTAATGAAGATGCAGAGTATATTCTTCTCTCCTCTAAACAACCTTTTATTCTTTTTAACTTACAGGTAAATAAATCAGAACAATTATTCCATACTGTAATGATGCAAGATATTATTTGAGAGCCGCCACCTGAGAGACAGCAGGGCTAGCTTAGCTTTCAGCAAAGGGGGAAAAATATCCCTTGCATGATATTACCTGCCCTGTCTAGTACATCAGTGACATGCTCAATCACAAGAGGAGTATCTCTTCTTTAACTCAGAACTTGTCAGATAAAATGATACTTAAGAATGAAAACAAATTTAGACACCCTCCCCCCAAAAAAGCATTCTTAAGACAGAATTTATTCAGAAATTACCTGTGCAAAAGAATGCTATCTAAAGTGCAGAATTAGTGCTGTTCTCACTGTCTAAATGGTGGGTTGCCAATTCAAATAAAAAAATAAGGCTCCTGAATTTATTCTTCTTCTGTGTCATTTTCCTGGATCTTGGATGAACTTCTGCAGCCTGATTATATTCTGCCATGTATACCTGTATACTGAATCACTAGCTGTGTAAAAAACTAACTAACATTTCTTCTGAGCCCAAAGTGTTCCAACTGATGTCAATTCAAGTCCTTGGTTAAACTGGAGAAAGGGGGGAAGGGAATCACATAAAATATATAAATGAGGTAATAAGAATTCCAATGCTTTCTTTTTCTAATCCTTCAAGTGAATTCAATGGTTTTTTTAAAAAAAGACTTCATTAAAGCCCCTTTAAATAAAGGATAAAACACACATTGCATGAGTACATTAGGTATGGATGGGCAGTAAAGGATAAAGGACAGGAAATAGGAGCCGATAAAGAGAAGCAAGCAACTCTGCAGGATGCTGAAGACTGAAGCTTATGAGCTCCTTAGGGACAAAACAGATGTGACGCTGGAGACCTATGATCAGATCCTCCTAATGTTGCTCCTGTGTTTTTTATTTTTTCCCTTTTCTTTTTTGCTTCAAATAGGCTGGAGAAGTCTCCAGTTTTGATCTGAACAGTGGTCCTCACTCACTGCAAAATCATTACCTAAGGCTGCTATTAAACCCATCAGGAGAAAAAAAATATATGAAGGACTATTCAGGAAACTCTGTTATCTCCAGCAGGACTAATAGCAACTTCAGGCAATTTTGTTTGGGGACACAGTGCAGCCCCTTCCTTAGTACTGCTGCTCCAATCAAAATCAGAGACCCCTTGCAATTCCTTTATTTTTTTTTTAGAACATGGATTCCCTGCATCACACCACTTAGATTTAGTTGGAGTGAGTCATGATTTTCAAGCTTGTCTGCACAACTTTTTGTATTAGAGATTTTTTTAAAAAAGTGAGAAGGGAAGACACTACGTTAATCTGTCACTGCATAGTACTGCATAGTACTGGGGTGCATGGTGAACCCATTCACATAAACAATTTTCATGAAGACATAATTTCACAGAATACTGGAGCTGAAGTCCCACCCACACAACACTACTAAATATGGGTAGCCAGGAGAAAAGCCTTGTCCGTGTTATCTCTCAGCCATTCAGCCCATGCTCATCAGGTGATGTCCAGAACGTGGCTTTGGGCTCACCACTGCAAATGGTTAGGGGGAAAAAGAAGCAACGTTTCTGAGAATGAATAACTGATCAAGGCCATCACCCAGTGAGCTTCATGGCTGTTCGGGGATACAAATCATGATCTCCCAGGCCCTAGTCCAACACTCTGTCTAACTCAGGTGTAGGGAACCTGTGGCCCTCCAAATGTTACTGAACTACAACTTCTGTTACTCCTCACCATTGGCCATGCTTGCTGATGGGAGTTGTAGTTCAGCAACATCTGGACGACCAAATGTTCCCCACACCTGGTCCTAATAGTACTATTCCACTGGTTCAGTGTGTGTTCATGACTTGTTCAGTATGCTTCTAAGCAGCTAAAAGCCCAAACATACAAGGCTCTTTCAATGGCTATTTAATAGAGGTGCCAATCACCTCTGTGTGTATCCTAAATAATGAGGTGAATCAGGATGCCTGGGGAAATTATTGGAGAGGAGAGGAGGTGTAGAAAAAAGAGAAGGGGTACAGAGGTAGGGCATATTTTTTTGATTGACACATCTAGCTTTTAATCAGTGAGCTCTACTCACAATGAGTTGTGGGAGGGATGTGGGTCATTCTCCTATGAGTTTTAGGTGTACGAGCAGGGCACAAGCAGAGGAGTTAGACTATTGGGGTGATCTGCTTATTTCCCAATCATTCTTTTTCCTAGCAAACAATTAAAAATCATAGTTTTCTTTTTTCCTTCATGGGGGAACCTTTCCAGGTTTATTTTATAATTAAGGTAAAATCATCTACATGTTAGCCCCTGGACCTATCTGTTTGACTTCCCCAGTTTTCAGACTGATCCCCTTCGCCCACCCCCAAAAAAACTAGAGCTAGGGATTTCTACTTTCCCACCCCGCAAAATGGTAAAGTCTGACATTGTGAGAGAAGCATGCACCTATCTTTCTCAATTTTGGCAGATTTCATCCCCTCAAGAGTGACCATGCCTTTAATTTGCATCCAATTCTAGAAGAAAATAAAAAAAAGTTAGAGACATTCTTTTTTAAAAATAAAACTTAAAGTTTCCCTGCATGTAAACACCTGGCTTGATCTGCCTGAAATGTGGCAGGCTTAATCCACTCTTGATGGGTCCCTGCAAATTTCAATCACTTAAGGAAAAAGGGGGGAAAGTTATAGGCAGTTTTAGATCCCCCATTATTGGAGCAAAACAGAGCGTTGGATTTAATAGATCAGATTTGGACCCAAATAACAAATTGAAATGGAACAACACAGAGCAGATCCAAAACAATTCAGACTGCTTTCAAATGCTGCAGATATAGAAACAAGGCAAATCATGTGGTCACCACACACCCCTAATTTTTAATAGGCTACCAGGCTACATTTAAGGTTTTGTTGTTGACATATAACACTTGGAATAACTTGAGACCAGGTTACTCTGGGAATAGATTGCCTTGTATATTTCTGCCCAGTAACTTCAATCCAGGGGAGAAATACTCTTAGTAATTCCATGTGCTCCCGAGGTTGGTTTTATGCCCATTAAGACCAGGGCCTTTAGTGTGGAGGCACTCACCCTTTGGAATCCACTCCCAAAGAACATCAGCCAGGCACCTATAGTATTAGCATTTAGATGCCTGCTGAAAACTCATCTGTTTACCCAGGCTGTTCCTAAGGGCTATGTAGATCTTAATCTGATCTACTGGTTTGTACTTGTTTTATGAATGTAATTTTATTATTAGTTTTATGCTGTTCACTTCCATGATATTTTTATTAATGTTGACGATATAGAAATTTTTACTAATGAATAAATATTGTATGAGTAAGTCCTAGGAAAAAAACTCAAAACCAGATTTAGCCATACCCACCCCCAAAATGTAAATTCTTCCACTAATCATTTTGGTCATTTCTTTTTTCCCTTCAGTAGTAGTATTAGTAGTTATTTCAATTTATATTCTGCCCTTCTTCCCAAAGGGGCCCAGGGTGGCAAACCCATCAATAACAATAATGTTATCATTAAAAACATTCTAAAAACAGTTAACAGTTCTCTCAGCCAATGATTTCAGGGTTGTCATAGGCAATGTCTTTTAGCCATCAAATGCCTGGGTAAACAGGAATGTTTTTAAATTCCTCCTGAAAGTCAATAATGAGAGAGACAGATGCACTTTACCAGGGAAGGCATTCTACAAATGGGGAACCATCGCTGAGAAGACCCTGTCATGGGTCACATCAGCCAGCCTGATCATAGGGTCCAACAGGATTGAGTTGTCCACTTACAGTGCAATCCTAGGCATGTATACTTGAAAGTAAGCTCCTACTGCATTTAACAGGACTTTCACTCTAGTATGAGAAGCATGAGTTTTCTTACAACTAACTATAAATTGTATATCTATCTCCAGTCAGGCTTCCACTATAGTAGAAAGATGATTTATATATAATTCATAATTTTCTATCCCATTTTCTCAGGATTAAAAACAAAAGACAATAAATTCTGCTCCTTTCTGTCTTAATAAAGCAGGTCACCCTAGAAAAGTCAGGCCTGCGAGAAATACTATAGTTAGCAAAAATAGCTACTTTTTTCTTTAAAGGAAATATGTCCCTCAGAAGAAATGTGATTGATACCATTTCATTGTTAACCAATCCAGCTAGTCAAAATATGCTGACTTTAACCACTGACCCGGCTTGCTTCAAGTCTTTCCCTTTGCCAGCTCTCATTCCTCTGTCATTCAATTTGGCTTCCAGAAACTGACAAATGGTTAAGCAACCTCTTGCTCTATTTTCTTTGGCCAAGTAAACATCTGTATTTCATAAAACATGAAAAGTAAAAAATAGTTTAGAGAATGCAGACTGAAACCAAATGAAGAACCAAATAAATGCAAGCATTTTTGTCATAAGCAAACTGTCAGCTTGTGAAAAGTTTTTTGGAAGGGGTTTGCTCCTTAAATTGTAGCTGAGTAGTTTCTACTCTGCATACCAGATGCTATCCTTAAATAAATCGACATTTTTATACAAAAGTAGAATCAGTTGTGTAATGAAAGCCCAGATGTTTACTTAGAAGTAAGTCCTGCTGAATTTAATGGGCTTGCACCCAGGTAAGTGGCCAATGGATTGCAGCTAGTGTGTGTGTGTGTGTGTGTGTGTGTGTGTGTGTGTGTGTGTGTGTGTGTGTGTGTGTGTGTGTGTGTGTACTGGCTTCAAGTCGATTCTGACTTATGGCGGCCCTATGAATAGGGTTTTCATCAGGCTGAGAGGCAGTGACTGGCCCAAGGTCACCCAGTGAGCTTCATGGTTATGTGGGGATTTGAACCCTGGTCTCCCAGGTTGTAGTCCAACACTTTTGATTTTTTTAAAAAATTAGAATCCTTATTCATTACTTCATCATCTCACCAGTATCACAGCTTATTCCTGTTTTCCACATAAGACCTGAGGCTAAAAGAGAGAGACAACAGTTTATGGATGAGTTATTAGCCCAGGTGCTCCAAATCTAGGTCCTGCATGCTGTCCAGTAGGCTGCATTGGCTTAAGAAAATAATGTATGTACTGCCTTCAAGTCAATTCTGACTTATGGCAACCCTATTAATAGGGTTTTCATGAGGCTGAGAGGCAGTGACTGGCCCAAGGTCACCCAGTGAGCTTCATAATAATAATAATAATAAAATTTTATTTGTTAGTCGCCTATCTGTCCGAATTAACGGACACTCTAGGCGACTTACAGCAGCATAATAAAATACAATACACAATACAATAAAATACAATACACAATACAATAAAATACAACCACATACATCAATTAAAACTAACATCAAAAACATCAGTTAATACATTACAAACTAATCTAGCTTGAAGTTCCTGTAGGCCTGCCTGAATAGCCAGGTCTTTAAAGCTCGGCGAAAACTCATCAGGGAGGAGGCATGTCGAAGATCGTAGGGGAGAGAATTCCAGAGGGTGGGAGCCACTACCGAGAACGCCCTCTCTCTGGTCCGCACCAGCCGAGCCGTTTTGGCCGGTGGGACCGAGAAGAGATCCTGCGTGGCTGATCTTGTGAGGCGGCTTAATTGGTGATACTGGAGGCGGTCCTTTAGATAAACCGGGCCGAAACCGTATAGGGTTTTAAAGGTCAATACCAACACCTTGAATTGGGCCCGGTAAACCACTGGTAGCCAGTGAAGATCTATCAACACCGGAGTGATATGTTCCCAGAGACGGCTATGCGTAATCAAGCGTGCTGCCGCATTCTGTACCAGCTGGAGTTTCCAGACCGTCTTCAAGGGTAACCCCACGTAGAGCGCATTACAATAGTCTAAGTGAGAGGAGACCAGGGCATGTATCACTCGCGGGAGTAGCTGTACAGGAAGGTAGGGTCGCAGCCTCTGTATCAGATGTAATTGATACCAAGCTGCCCGGCTCACTGCCGAAACTTGAGCCTCCATGGACAGCTGGGAGTCAAGAATGACCCCTAGGCTGCGGACCTGGTCCTTCAGGGGTAATCTCACCCCGTTAAACACCAAGTCGATGTCTCCCAACCTTCTGTTATCACCCATGAGTAACACCTCGGTCTTATCGGGATTTAGCTTCAGCCTGTTCTCGCCCATCCATCCACTAATGGACTCCAGGCACTTGGACATGGTCTCCACAGCCACCTCTGGTGAGGACTTAAATGAGAGATAGAGCTGAGTGTCATCTGCATATTGGTGACACTGCAGCCCAAAACTCCTGATGATGGCTCCCAGCGGCTTCACATAGATGTTAAATAGCATGGGGGAGAGGATAGAACCCTGTGGCACTCCACAAGTAAGGGGCCAAGGGTCTGAAACCTCATCGCCCAATGCTACCCGTTGGTACCTGCCTGAGAGATAGGAATGGAACCACCATAAAACAGTGCCCCCCATCCCCAATCCCTCTAGGCGGTTTAACAAGATACCGTGGTCAACGGTATCAAAAGCCGCTGAGAGATCCAGGAGGACGAGGAAGGTATATTCTCCCCTATCCAACGCCCTCCTCATATCATCTACCAGGGCGACCAAGGCTGTTTCAGTTCCATGTCCAGTCCTGAAGCCCGATTGGAATGGATCGGCTATGTGGGGATTTGAACCCTGGTCTCCCAGGTCGTAGTCCAACACCTTAACCACTACACCACACTGTATTCTAATCAGGTCTATGAAATGATAAGTTTATCATACAACAATAAATGTTGTCATATTACCAGGGTAGTCAAACTATGGTCTGTGAACAACCAGTGGCCCGTGAGTTTCATTCAGGTCCACTTCTCTGCCTCCATCGCATCCTCAGGTAGCCATCCAGTGGAGCTTTTTCATATTGTCCGGGGTCTGTTGACACCAACTCTGGGAAATGGCATTTTAGACCCTTTGGAGGCCCACTGTGAATTGCTTGCAAGACACTTTAAGGGTAAAGTTGCTTGCCTCCGTAATCTTGATGCCCCATCCACATCTACTGTAGTACCCAGCGAATTGTCCAGTGCAATCAATGTCTGCTGCAACTTCTTGGAATCAATTTCAGTTGATATGGTTTGATGATGTGGAAAAGGTGCTTGTGACAATGTGACCAGCAACATATCTTCCCAATCCTTGCCCTTCTTGGCTTATTAAAGATTGCTCATCTTTGTGGGAGGGAGTGGTCCCAGCCCCCCTGAAAGAGGTGGTGATCCAATCGCTCCTGAAAAAATCCACCCTGGACCCATTGGTTTGTGACAACTACCGCCTGGTCGCAAATACCCCTTTTTAGAGAAGATGATTGAGAGGGTTGTGGTACAGCAATTTTAAGTATATTTTGATGAAGCAGATTATCTTGACCCAATCTGGATTCAGGCCTGGTTATGGGACTGAATCGGCCTTGATTGCCCTGATGGATGACCTTTATCAGGAGAAGGACAGGGGGAGTGCGACCCAGTTATTCTTACTTCATCTCTGAGCAGCTTTTGATACCATTGACTACTGTATGCTTCTGAGCCAACTTGGTGGGATGGGTAACAGAGGCACTGTTCTACAGTGGTTCCGATCCTATCTCCAGGGTTGTTTTCAGATAATAGCATTGGGTGATTGTCTTTCAGCCCCATGGCAGTTGTGCTGTGGGGTGTCGCACAGCATCTTGTCCCCCATGGTGTTTAACATCTATATGAAGCCCTTGGGAGCCATCATCAGGAGATTTGGGGCAAGGTGTCAGCAGTATGATGATGATACCCAGCTCTATTTCTCTGTAACATCTGATTCGGGAGAGCCTGTGCAAGCCCTGGACCAGTACCTGGACTCAGTGGTGGGCTGGATGAGGGCCAATAAACTGAGTCTGAATCCTAGCAAGATGGAGGTGTTCTGGGTTGATGGTTCCCAAGTTCGGATAATTGGTCAATTGCCTGCTTTGAATGGGATCGTACTCCCTCTGAAAGAGCAGATGTGTAGCCTAGGGGTGCCTCTCCCCCAGGTCAGTTCCACCTATCCTAAACATAATTGCACAGAAATAAATCCCACTGAACTCAAAAATTATGCAAATGATCAAACCCACCCTCCCTTTTCCTCCCTCCTATCCCCTTCCTATTTCCCTTCCCTCCCCCTTCCTTTGCCCTGCCCTTCACCTCTCCATCCTCTTCTAATCCCCTCCTTCCCCCCCCTCCCCCTCCCCTCCTAAATAATATTTATTTTTTTCACTTAACAGGAAGAGAAGCCCAAGTGGCACCTGTTGCTATGAAGATCGCCTCTCATATCACAAAGCATAATATTCCATTGATATTGAGGAGAAGACAAAGCTTCAAAATCAATCAACAAAGTTGTTCACGAATCTTGAAAACAAATTATTTTTAAGTAGACAGGGTTTCCTGTCTGTGGGCATTGCTGCCTGAAGGCACAACAAAGCTAACAGCAGCGAGGCAATTTGTTTACATCACTAAGTAAAATTCATGCAGAGCCATTGATTTGCAATGCCAAGAAAAGTGTTCAGTTTAATGCAAAAAGTATGGTTACCTGGGGATATTGGTACTAAAATGCTGTTAAGAGTGATGGGTTAACTTTTCATTTGATGTATGACTTAAGGATAATTTAACCTGCCATGCTGGTTGTTTAATGTCCTTTTCCAAAACCATTGTTGAAAGAAAGGAAAATAAAGCCAAAGACATTTTTTTACCACAGGCCAAAACATTTCCATTACATAAATTATCAAGTTCCTTCATATCAATAACACTAACAGTGTTATAACAGTGACTTACCTGAAGAATTCAGTCTGACAGCACTCTAATTTTAGAAGTAAGCTTTCATGCAAAAAGTGCTCCATCTTCACACATAAGAACTTACTCATTCTTGCTTATAAAAGGCTCATGTTCTTTATAAGGAAGAAGAGTTGGGATAATGTTTTCTTGTGTATATAAATGATAACAACCTTGTGTCATTGTAAAGCTTGTCATCCTCAAACATATGCATAAATTGAACTGTTTATTGAGTTATATCCCATCTCCGTTCCCTGAAATTCAAAGAGGTATTCTCAGGCATTCTCCTGCCTATATATTGACTACAGCTATACCTGCTTAGTTTTAGCAGATATGCTAAGGACCATGTGCTTAGGCCAGCCTTCACTAATCTGGTGCCTTTCACAGGTTTTGGACTACAACTTCCATCAGTCCCACTGTGCTGGCTGGGACTGATGAGAGTTGTAGTCCAAACGTGAAGGGCACCAGGAGGGCAAAGGATGGCTTAGAACCCTGATCCTACTAGGATCAAGCTATTCAAATCAATTTCACTGATATAATTAAAGGGGCACAGGGTTTTTCTAATTTTGGAGAAAACTACTGTCAAACTTTATTCATGGTTTTTGAGGAAAGCATGTTTTCATTGGTTTGATGAACTTCCAAACAGCAGTTCAAAAGTTATTGAATGTTTCCTGTCCCATGAAAGCCTATGACAGGAACTACTTGCGAAACGATACCATGTGTGTGCAGTTTAAATTTTGAAGCAAGAATTTTGCCTGTACTGCAGAAAGTATCACCTAGTGAATGCTATGTGGAATGCCTTTTCCTTGTTATGAAATAAGGCAGTGTGGTGCAGTGATTAGATTAGCATGTGCCAACGTTCCAGACCTGTGCACGCATTTGGAAACCTGTGAAATTGTTATGGGCACCACTTACACCATTGCACAGCCACAAACACCTCAACTGCATACATATGTACACCAATCCCTCAATCACGTGCATGCACCCTGCAACCACAAACACTTGGTCTTTCAGTGTCCATCTCCAACTGTTTAACCCATCCTGCCAACTACTGATGTAAGGAACAAAGAACAGACCATTGTTTTTAAAAGAGTCAATCAAAAGCTTCTAATGAATATTGAAAACTGCTATGTGAATGGAGAGCAAAATAAAAAATATATTTTAAAGAAAAATTATACCCAGCCTTTAAAAAAATCCAAGGCAACTTATAAATTACATCATATAATATATAAAAGGATGTAAATCCATTACATCAATCAAGAATTCATGAAAACAACTGTCAGAGATGAACAGTCTTAACATAGCAAGCCAAGGAAACAAGTGACCGATAAAGGAAAATGATTCATAAGGCAACAACAATTGATAAAAACCTGGAGGTCCACCAGAGAAGCCAAGCCTGATATAAGGGGAGCCGGCAGAGGCTGGCAGAAAGCCGGCAAAAGGGTCACTCTGGGGAGTGTCTGATGAGGGGCCAAGTGGGAGGACTTACCCAATATCCAGGCCCTGTTTGGCTCCCTCCCATGGCCCTTTGTTGCAGTAGCTGGCAAAAGGGGTGGTAGAAGGAAACATGCAGTTTGTTTTCTTCTGCCATGCCCTGTCAGCACAGCCAGCATTCTTCCCTCCATGAGGCTTCTGAGCAGCAGCTGGAAATGGCAGCCCCTTCCGTCAGCACCAACTCTTCTGGCTTTGCTCCTTCTGGCCTCCATCATGTCTGATTGCTCAGCCCTTATTGCCTGTATATTAAAAATGAACAGATTTTATTTGACTGTTCACTGGTTTTGCCTAAGAGGCTAGCACAGTTACTCCCCCACACCTGAACGTGCTTGTAAGTCACTGCCCAGCCTCTGAATTGGGAGTTTACTCATGTTATGGCTTAATGTAAATGTTACTCAGCCGCAGCATACATCACTCAACCCAGTTTGATCTGAGAAAGCTTCCAACACAGGTTCGAGCTATCATGGATTAGAAAGACAAGCTAGAGTGTAGTAATAGTATTGTTATAGTGTTACACATTCTGGGAATAATTCAGGAAATTATGGTCGCTGTGCACATAGGAAATGGGTTACTCTGGACACTACATGCCAAAGACCAATTGTTTGTTGATAGTCTTGTCTGTTGATAGTTTGTTGATAGTCACACAACTCAACACAAAACACATCACAAAAGCACTACAAGAAGATTTAATTGTATGAACTGGCCTTAATAGCCTTACTCAACCTACATTAGACAATTTTGTATTATCTCTATAAACAAAAGTTAATTTGCAAACTGAATGTGTGATGAAGCTATCACACAATAGCAGTTTTCAAACACTGCAAAGAAATTCCATTCAACCAAAAATTCTCAATATGTTGTTTTGGTCATGCAAACTAGCAGACAATTTGCAAAGGTAAGACTAGGCAGGTCAGGCTTCAAGTAAGCAGGCAATTCCATAATGCTCTGTAAGAATGAGCCCACAGCTCGTCACAACCTTGCCAACCATCTGAATCTACAGTTAACGTGAAATGACCCTCCAAATACAAACAGCCTAACGTCTCCATCTAGGGAATTTCCTAAAACAAAACATTTGATTCCCTTTTGAGATGGCTGCATATTTCTATATCCCTTACTGCTAGGCCTAACAGATACACACTCAAATTCAATACATACACTAAGGTGTATACACCAAAGTTGTTCAGTTCATGCAAGGGCTTCCACTCATACAATCAATCTTCCCTTTCCTTTCTTCCCCCTGACCCTCAGATCTATTCTGGGGGTTCTCCCAACCCTCCAGAGCAGGGGGTGGTGGTGCATGGGCATACAAGGAGAGGAGAGGGAAGAGAAGTTCCATTGCACAAGTCCTTGCATGAAGGGAACAACTTTGTTGGGTACACAACTGACTGTCTTCTATGTAGGAATCCGGCATATGAAATACAGTGAAAACTTCCAGATAATCTTTCTTTCTTCTCTTAAAAATTACATTGATAGTAGGCCTTGTAGGAAAGCCAGCTTTGATTAGCGAGTCAGTCAGAGTTTCACTCCAGGAGGTCATGTATGATGCTACACTGCTGTGTTACAAATTAGCCTTTAAATTGTTAACTCAGCCATGCTGTACAATGTATGGCTTGTTCTTTCTTAAATTGTAGAAATATAAGGTATCCCATCTTTCATGAAAACAGCACCAAAATGTTTATCAAACTATATAATCTTTTCCTGCCTAGTCTGGCTTTCAAATCTTCTCTCTAGCTTCAGTATATGTATTGTGCCAGCATACGTGATAATCACATTATGAGTCTTCCAATCTAATATACCTCCCAATTTCACAGATGGGAAATTAAAGCTGCCAGAGAGTGAATTCAGTAAAGCTACACAGAAAACCATATCAGATACAGGATATAGACCCACATCTCAAATTTTTAAGTCTTAAAGTTCTAACGAGTGCTCACACAACATATGAAGTCTCAACATATAAAGACAACACTGATTTTAAGGAAGAAACTTGCCACCACCCGGTTTTAATTTTTAAATTTAATGTTGCATTACTATTCACACTTTTTTCTTTTTAACGTTTTACAAAATTAATAGCGCTATAAAACTAAGAATATGTTAAAACCTACAAATAGTTTTTTGACTTAGATATCATACTTCAAAATAGTACGTGACATCACTTGAAAATATTTTTCCCATTATTGATACAATCAGGCCCATTTGTTTCTATACATATGTATGCAGAAACCCCGTGCATCATTGAGATCTACCAGATCTCATTCAAAGTGATTACCCCCCCCACTCCTGAAAGGAAAAAAAAAGACATGACAGCAATAGCAACCAAATTTTATTAAATACACTGGAATGATCTGCACACAGATAATAACTGCTATTTGAACTAAATCCAAATACTGTGGGATCCAACAAATCTGAGGCATAGGAGCATTATACCTAAAGCGTCAAATTTGGGGGTGATCTCCCTTGGCTTAATACCTCAGAGTAGTTTACACTATATTCACCTTCCCAGTGTCTTATTAACTGTACTGGCTGTCCAGCCTTGAGTCACTGAGTAGGTGAGTTGAACAGGCTCAAGGAGGGTTGCTATTCCCACTTTCGAGCCCCACAGCATAGATACACAGGTATGAGAAAGCTCCCTTTCCTCTCTTACAAGGAGACTCAATTTTTCATATCCCCCCGTCATTTTCCCCTAACCCACTATTAGAGATGGAAGAGAAATTTGATTCAGATCGCATTTAATGTATATGTATGTGTATATAATAAAATGTTTGATTCAAAGCTATTAAAATTCCTCGACAGATTAATTCTCTTACACAGTTAACTTTCTTATATTCTTTATGTTATGACTTTTTAGCAAAATATCTTCTCTAACAATTAATCAATGATGTATTAGTCAATTGCATCATTGACTTTATTCTTATTAAAATACCCCTTCATTAAATCAATTAATGCCAAGCAAGGAGTAGAGCACAAGGGGGAAAAACTGAAACAGAAGAGAAGTGGGGGGCCTAGAAATGTGAACGCCTTTTCCAAAGAAGGCTAACTAACAAGTAATCCACTGAACCTCCTGCTGTTTTCCAATGGAATGTTACTCAAGAATATGATGCAACCAAAACAGGTTGCAAAAAACCTGCCAAAACCCACTTTCCCTGGTGCTTGGCAGTGTCTTTTTCTTTGCTTTTATAAACGAAGGAGTGTGCTGGCTCAGAAACAGATGCTCCTCATCAGTTAATGAAGGCCTTCTCAGGGCCCACTGCACTGCCACTCACCCAAAAACTGGCTCTCCAGCCAGCCAAGACTTCTAGCCTCTGAGAAAAAACACTGCTGCTTCCCGCAGCCTAACGTGCTGGACATGACAGCACTGCGTTCAAAAATTAACCGACCATATGTGTCTAGCCCAAACACGACCACAGGGAGGAAGTGGAGCCATGCTATAAAGCTGGCTCCCAGAAAGCGTCCTCCAAGCCAAAGACAACTTTGAAACCAACGCCAAAATAACGTCTCCCACACAGAGCCAGGTGTGAGAGGTGCCCTCCACTCACCCACCAGCTACTCTGGGGTAGAAGAATGAGCGCAAAGTCTTATATTCTTCATGCTTTAATTACCAGGCATATTTCCATATTGCGCTAGTAAGCATCTTGAATGCAACATATAGTATTTAGAGCAGAATAATATGTGTTTGAGAGCCAGTGTGGTGTAGTGGTTAAGGTGCTGGACTACGACCTGGGAGACCAGGGTTCAAATCCCCACACAGCCATGAAGCTCCCTGGGTGACCTTGGGCCAGTCAGTGCCTCTCAGCCTCAAAGGAAGGCAATGGTAATCCACCTCTGAATACCACTTACCATGAAAACCCTATTCATAGGGTCGCCATAAGTCGGGATCGACTTGAAGGCAGTCCATTTCCATTTCAATATGTGTTCAGTATTGCCAAGTCTCTGGTTTTTGCGCAGAGACTCCGGTTTTTGGGGGTCCTCTGCGGGTCTCTTGGTGAGTAACCTTAATCTCCACTCTTGGCTTTCATTTAAAAAAAAATAAGTTTCTAGGTGGTCTGGTTCAAATGTCAGGGGCCCCCCCTCCGCAAGTTCTGTTAGTACAGGCTGCTCTAATCCTTGCCCTTTCACATTTTTAGCCAATAAGTGAAGTCAGGGTTGTGATTGACAAAATTTGTTGACACCCCCCCCCAGGCAATAGCTAAACCCCATTTCAAGTCTGAGAACAGTTTCCTTTTCCTGCTTGTCTCACATCAGGAATTCAGTAAATATTTACTAATAGGGAAAAAAAGCCCTTGTGGTTTAAGAACGTACCTATAGGCAACAGATATTTCTATCAAACTTTAAACAGTAGGGAAATTGGGCAGCTATAGTGAATGTACCAGGGGAGCAGGAGACCTCACCTCTTCTCTGAGATATTGTACTGCCCTACAAATTGGTCAAAATGCAAACACAATTTGGGTTGGTCTTTCACAGTCTAATCCAATTCCTGTGTAGCTTGGAAGAATTTGGTAACGTTCAATTGTGATTGTTCCCAATCTACTGCCTGTGATGTTAGACCAAACAATGAGTGTTTTCTCTCTGTCAATTATTACTCACTGGAATTGAGTTGGCTGTCAAAGTGAATTTATAGAAGCCCACAGAGTAAGCAAGAAAGAGTAGAGAAACTTCTTAACTCTTACTCATTTCTCAAACCTCTCTCTGCAGTGAAGGGTCAAGTCTGTAAAGAAGTTTGGAGCAGCCATGTTAAAAGGCAGGCAGCGCATTCCAGGCACGCGGTTGCCAACCCTGCTTTGATATGGATATCTTTGTAGACGATCCCTAGCTAAGCCTTATAAACAGCTCAATCCTAACAATATCTACTCAGAAGTAAGTCCTGTTGAGTTCTGTGGGGCTTGATCCCTTAATAAGTGTAGAATTGCAGCCTCCAGGGACATCCATCTTTACTCCATCTAACATCTCCACAACACTAGGTTCCCTCTTCCTACAGTGGCCTTCTGGTGACTGGCCTGGCCTGAGGGCAATTAAACCTTCTTGTCAGAAGCAAGTAGGTTAGATTAAATGTTCCTTACCCAGGCTCTCTAAGCAGGTGAGAAGGAATGATCCCGTCACTTCAGGTGGACCTAGAAACATCCTCATTTAGCTAAGATTTCTATCTCAATTTCCAATCAGAGAAATTTTTTTGTTTGAATGGTATGTTCCAAGCAACTGTGGTTGATGTTCAATGTAACATGCTTAATGACATCACTAGGGCCCACCCCTATGACATCATTAGGACACACCCCTATGACATCATTAGGGCATGCCCCAATGACATTACTAGGGCCCACCCCTGAAATCTCAGGGTTTGCGATGCTTCTGCCCTGGCAACCTTATTAGCAAAAAGGCCTAAGCTCATTCACTCTCATTGATAAATATTCAGAAAAGTAAAGCTAGAAACATTTCTACATTAAGATGGCACATGTGAATCTATTGAACAAAAACTAAATAGCACATGAAACTTGCAGCATCACAAAGATAAAGCAAAAAAGGGATCCATGAGTTTAAGCCATGTTCATGTAAAAACTGAGTTTATACACCTAGAAAAAACTGTATTATAGGAAATACATTTAAAACCACAAGAAAGGACCTAGTGGAAGAAGGATTGCGATTGCTGAAGAGTAGACCAACATCTGCCAGCCCAAAAATATCCCTTAATATAGATAGCTAGACCGACTGGTGTTTTAGGAGAACTGATATTCCTGTCTATGGGAGAATATCACAGTTCCATAATATCAGCAAAGGAAAGAATGTTGTCATGTTTTCAGGTCAAATCCTTTTATATTAAACTTGTACCTTAAAATATAGAAAGTTCATTTTGGAGCTACCAGTATTTTTTACTATGGAACTCACCAGTACAGAGTACCAGCACCTCTCTTTTTTTGCTGCCCATGGTAACCAATTTGTGCTAGCACTTACAGTACTTTTATCAAAGTGTAAGTACCAGCACCTCATTTTTTACTGGAAAAAAAAAAGCACTGGTTGCTACTGATCACTTTAGATATGAGTAACATAATTATAGAAGATGTTAGCAACACCAGAAGTTTGCTTCTTCGGGCTGTCCAGTCTCAAATATTCTCCTGGCTTTTTATATCCCTCAGCACTCTTATGCAGTATGTTACCAGCTCTTGTGCAGCATCTACAGTTACAAGTTGAGGGGAAATCACACACTCCCTAAGGAGCTAATTTAAGAAGAAGAACGCCTTAGGTTGGAAGATCAGGCTGTTGACCCATAGGCAGGACTGTCACTAGTAAGTTTCCATCAAGCCTGGAAGCAAGGAAGTGCAAAGTAGGGGTTAAGCTGCTTGCAAGGCCTTACAGAGAGCCTTGGCATGGACCATCAAGGCCAGCACCTGCTGTCAAGGCAACCGACAGAGATATAGGCTGGGAAAGTTCTGCCAGCCTTCTGTGGGGGTTTTGTTTCAGAGTGGAGAGGTTCTTGTTAGGAGGTGTCGTGGGGGAAAGTGAAACTGCTTGCATGCTGTAAGCCTTAATGTCTGAAGTAAAAGACTCTTAACCAAGTTCTTTGTCTGTGGATTTCTGGATGTCTTGCTCTTCAGTAATAACGTGCTGACACGCAAATCACCGCACATGCCAACAGGGTTATGGGCCCAGATCCAGCGCACTCTACAACAGAGTAAAGACGGTTCAGGACTGAGCCAGAGCTCCGGAAGGCTGCTTGATCGTGCCTGGCAGAGGTGAGCAGAGATGGCTGTTAATATGTCTGCAGGCATGCCGATGGAGAGGCCTACAGGGACTAATTATGCCAGCTGGAAGCTGAGGATGAGAGCTTTCCTGATAAAAGAGGATTTATTTGAAGTAATCGACACCACCCCACCGGCGGCTCCTCAGGCAGCTTGGACGCGCAAGGATGAGAAGGCGCAGGCGTTTATTACTTTGGCACTCTCTGACTCTCAATTGCTCTATGTCAGAGATGAAACCACAGCGAAAGGGATGTGGGACGTGTTACAGAATGTTCATGTGCAACAGACAGCGGGGTCCAAACTGTGTCTGGCAAGAAATAATAATAATAATTAATTTAATTTCTTCGTCGCCTATCTGGCCAATGGCCACTCTAGGCGACTTACAAAATTGTTAAAATACAATTGATAAAATACAGTAATACAATATAAAAACAACACATCTGCAGCAACAATATTAAAACTGGGCAGGAGGCATTTCAGTTATAACAATTAACCCTCCCCAGATACCCCGAAGGCCTGCTGAAAGAGCCAGGTCTTTAAGGCTTTCCGAAACACATTTAAAGAAGAGGCGTGCCGGAGATCTTGTGGGAGGGAGTTCCAAAGAGTGGGGGCCACCACTGAGAATGCCCTCTCTCTTGTACCCGCCAATCTGGCTGTTTTTGTTGGTGGGATTGAGAGAAGGCCCTGTGTGGCCGATCTTGTCGGGCGGCATAATTGGTGGCATTGAAGGCGCTCCGTGAGATAAACTGGGCCGGAACCGTGTAGGGATTTAAAGGTCAATACCAACACCTTGAATTGGGCTCGGAAAACAACTGGTAGCCAGTGTAGGTCGAACAACACTGGTGTACAGAAAGCTGTACCAGATGCGTTTAATGGAAGAATGCACCATGGCTGAGCATCTCACTGAATTCAGGCGTCTATTTGCTGAGTTGGAAGACAGAGAGATGGAGCATAGTATTCTTCAGAAAGTCTACTTGGTGTTGGCTTCACTTGATGAGATGTGGAATAATCTGGTGATGTCCATGGAGGCGATGCCCGATGGAGGCTTAAATTTGGACTTTGTTGAAGAAAAACTTAACCAGGAATGGCAGAGACGACAAGAGAAGAAAAAGACTGAGCTGAGAGAAGCTGTCAGAAGCAAGCAGGCAAGCTTTAAAGAGCAGCAGGGTCTTAAAACGTGTTATTTTTGTGGAGCGCGTGGGCATATCCAGAGAAACTGTGCAGTCAAGCAGAACAACAGAGACGGAGGCTGGAGGCAATCGAGTGTGAACTTTGTCAGCGCAGAGAAGCCTCAAACTATTGAGACTTATTGGGTGTGTGACAGTGGGGCATCTCATTGTCTCCTAAAAGATCCTAGTTTATTTCACACATCGAAAGCAGTGCAGGACTCTGTGATATTAGCGGATGGTTCCAGAAGAGCCGTGATGGCACGAGGAACGGTGAAATTACGTAAGATTGGCATTCTCACTGATGTTTTGTATGTACCTGACTTAGCCAATAATATTCTGTCTGTCAGGAAATTAGTGAATATTGGATTTAAAGTGGTGTTTGAAAAAGACAAATGTATTGTACAAAAAGGGGGTGAGGTCTGCATGCAAGGGAGCCTCAAAGATTCACAGTTCATTATACAGAGCGATCAGGCAGGGTGTGCTGCGTTGAGTGCTGAGGCACAGACACATAAAGGCTGTGTGCATGAGTGGCACAGAAGGCTGGGGCATGCTAACTATGACACAATTAAAAACACCCCAAGACATAGTGAAAACATGAAACTGACAGAGTGTGGGCAGTTGATGGATTGTGATGCCTGTCGTGAAGTGAAGGCGACAATTGCACCCATAAACAGGGAGGCGGAAAGCACCACAACCGCTCCCTACCAGCTAATACATGTTGATCTATCAGGGCCAATACAGAGTTCACGAGGGGGTGCGAGGTATTTTATGGTCGTGGTCAATGACTTTACAAGGTTCTGTCATGTTTATTTGCTCAAGAAAAAGGATGAGGCAGAACAGAAGCTACGTTTGTTTATAAAGAAGATTGAAACACAGCATAACATTACTGTGAGGCGCATCCGCTCAGACCAAGGGGGGGAATTCACAAGCAAAGCGTTACATGAATTCCTGGAAAACAAAGGAATAGAGCAGAATTTCACAGCTCCATTTTCTCCGTACAGTAACGGGATAGCGGAGAGAAAAAACAGGGTGCTTCAGGAAGCATTGAGAGCCATGTTGGGGGATTCCAGCTTAGGAAACTCTTTCTGGAGAGAGTGTATTTTGTATGCGAATTACATACACAACAGGGTGTTACACAGTGCACTTGGAATGTCTCCCTATGAAAAACTCACAGGCAAAAAGCTGAGGGTGCAACACATTGAGAGATTTGGAGCTCGCTGCTGGGTTCACATTCCACAGGCGAAAAGACGTGGCAAACTGGCACCCAGAGCACAGGAAGGATTTGTGCTGGGTTTTCAGAATGCCTATTACAGGGTGTGGGTTCCTAAGACACAACAGGTTGTGCTGAGCAGGAGCATTAAAGTCTCAGACAAGCCTTGGGACCAGAACCAGACAGTTATGCTCAATGGGTCAGACAATGCACCTACACAAGGGGTGAAAACAGAAGACACACAAGTTCCACTAAAAGATGCTTTAAATGAACTGATTTGGGGCAAGCGTAAAACAAAGAAAAGAAAAGCTGACGATCTGACATCACCTGAAGCCATGCCAGGTACAAGTGCGGCTCGTAATGGTGCAGCCGAAGCTCCAGTTCCTTTGAGGCGTTCTGAGAGGGCTAACATTGGGAAGCCGCCTGACAGATTCACAGTGGGTATAGTCAGCGGCCCGGGTGTGTGCAAAGAAGTTGAAATGGATGCAGAAACTTTATATCTGACCTGTGTACAGCCGAAGTTCGATTAATAAAGTTTAAAGGAACCAATGTAAAATGTAAATAAAACATGCAACTGAGATGTAATGTCTGTAATGATATAGAAATGTAACTGAAGTGTAAACATCACTGGAAACTGAAATGTAAAAGTTGCAATGTATTGATGTGCAGTCTTGATGGAAAGGTGGGAACTGTTGACCCATAGGCAGGACTGTCACTAGTAAGTTTCCATCAAGCCTGGAAGCAAGGAAGTGCAAAGCAGGGGTTAAGCTGCTTGCAAGGCCTTGCAGAGAGCCTTGGCACGGACCATCAAGGCCAGCATCTGCTGTCAAGGCAACCAACAGAGATATAGGCTGGGAAAGTTCTGCCAGCCTTCTGTGGGGGTTTTGTTTCAGAGTGGAGAGGTTCTTGTTAGGAGGTGTTGTGGGGGAAAGTGAAACCGCTTGCATGCTGTAAGCCTTAATGTCTGAAGTAAAAGACTCTTAACCAAGTTCTTTGTCTGTGGATTTCTGGACGTCTTGCTCTTCAGTAGTAACGCGCTGACACGCAAATCACCGCACACACCAACACAGGCAGTATACCAGGATTTTCACCTGGGCAGCTTTTCTATTTGGTCATGTTTATTTTAGGTTAGCTTAAATATTAATCATTTAGGCTAGCGTAAATTTAAATATTAAAGATCTGTATTTGTTTTAGTTTTTCAAGCCACCTTTGTAAACCTCAGTTTGGGGGGAAAGTTGGGATATAAATGAATAAAATAATAAAATCAATAAATAGTAGTGAGAAGTTCCAGTGATATTGCTACAGGGTTTAGTTTTCTTTGTATGAGAGAACACTGGCGTAGATGACTCAGGGCCAGCGTTTTCAAGAAAAAAAGAAACTAAGTTTAGGAGGCCTAGAGGAGTTACATGCCTTGCTGAAGCTTATCAGTAAAAATACATGCTGGGAAGCTGTTGTGTGATGGCTAGCTTGGAATGCAGATATGGGTGGAGAAATTAATGTGCCGGGAGCATAAGAAATGATGGGCATGCATAAGTTGGAAGATGGACCAATGGAAAGGTGGCAGGATGGCATTAGGGGGCCAATTAGAATGTGCCATGAATTTTTGCTTGCATTGTGTAAAAGTGTAGCACACACACCCCCATAAGGGGTGCGCTTGTTTTGCGAATTATCGCCTTGCACCTCTTCTGGCCAGAATGAAATAAAGCTTGTTGGACCCTTCAACCTGGGTGTGGTCATTTGGCTGTACTGTGCACCGGGCAACTAACCCATTTGGGAGACAACAGCGTCTTGTGGTGTCCCTATATTATCAGCTTTGTTTACAAATAATACGCAGAGCCTATAGGAAACAAACAGGTACACCTTCAGTGGGCAGCAGATCCCCAGACAACAATTTATGCAGCCCCCAAGTCTTCATTCCTTTTCCAGCTAACTCTACCAACAAACCTCCAGCAGACACTCACTTTCTATGTGACTCCTCCTCTCCCTGTTCATTCCAACTGACAATTACTGCTTCTCTTTGTCTCTCAGACACACATGCATGAGTCATACTCAGACACATGCACACATCTGCAAGGCACTCACCTTAAACTTCCCTCCTGCAGCTGAGTTTCCCATTAATGGGAACAACCATCATAGCTATCAAGAAACATTAACATTCTTGTATAAAGGTCCTAACCACTCATTCACAATCTTCAGGCTTGTCGAACTCTCAGGAACTGTAAGCAGACAAAAGAACAGAAGAAGCTGAGCTACACTCTCCATCAATACACACATTTTCTTTTCAGTTCTGTGTGTGTATGGGTGTGCATGCACCCGCATGTGTGCAAGAGAGAGAGAGAATATAGATGTTGAATGAATTGAAGGGAAGAGAAAGAATGGGTGTGTGGATATAAGCATGGAGAGAAAGAGAGAATTAGTACAATGGATAAGGGAAGGAAAGAAGGGGGAAAGGGAGGCTTCCCCACACATTTTGGTTTTGGCCCCCCAGTAGAGGCTGATCTATTTGAGCAATTGGGAGCTGCCCCACCAACCTTGGTCTGCCCTCAACCAGTCTCTACCTGCCTGCTTTCTTACTTGCATTCAGTCCAGGGCAGTGGTTGCCATCTTCCTCCTCAATCTCAGTGTTCCCTCTGTAGAACTCAGGAGGGAGGAGTAAGGGGGCAAAACTAGAATTAATTGGTTCTACTGTCAGGGCCGGTGCTATCATTAGGCCAACTAGGCAGCCGCCTAGGGCACAGACCTGAGGGGCGCAGTACAGTTTTATACAGATTAGTTTTTTTAACCCTTGGAAAAAAATGCAACTAAAATAAATTTAGCAGTTTCAACTTTTGTGTTTTTCATTTTTTCTACAAGACATCTGTTTTGAAAATTGAAGTTAACCATTTTTGGGGGGGGTGCAAGTAGTTAGCCTTGCCTAGGGCGCAAAATAGCCTGGCACCGGCACTGTCTACTGTTTGCCTTTCTGCCTTCTGCCCTAGTCTCAATGAGCACCAGCAGCCACTAGGCACTACCAGTCTCCAAAAACTTTCCAAGGGACTGTAGCATTACATTTATGTATGTATGCCAGGATGGTTGTTGTTGTTGTTGTTATGTGCCTTCAAGTTGATTATGACTTTTGGCAAACTTATGAAACTTATATATATTCATGGTAAGAGGTATTCAGAGTAGGGTTGCCTGGTCAGAAGCATCCCAAAACCTGAGATTTTAGGGGCGGGCCAAAGTGATGTCACGGGGCGGGCCTGAGTGATGTCACAGGGTGGGCCCGAGTGATGTCACAGGGCGGGCCCAAGTGATGTCATTAAGCATGATACATTAAGCATCAATCACAGTTGCTTGGAGTGTACAATTAAAAAAAATATCTGACTGGAAATTAAGCTAGACATCTTAGCTGAAAGATGGAGCCTGGGTAGGGAACATTTAATCTAGCCTACTTGCTTTTGGCAAGAAGGGTTTAAGTGCCTTCAGGCCAGGCCAGTCACCAGAAGGTCACTGTAGGAAGAAAGGAGCCTAGTGTTGTGGAGATGTTAGATGGGAGCATTCGGGAGTAAAGATGGATGCCCCTGAAGGCTGCAATTCTAAACACACGTACTAAGGGACTAAGTCCCCATAGAACTCAACAGGACTTCCGGGAAGGGTGACTTAGCCTGTGCCTGCTTTTGAGACGGGCTCCTGCCTCAAAAGAAGCTTATTCAGATATATCAGTCAGTTTTTTCTTTTTTTTTTGACTGATTAAACTTCTCCCGGGTAGGGAGAAACGAAGAGATTAACCTCAAAGCCTATTTTTGTTGGGACGACCAGATCTCATTAATTTATGGGACGAGGTCCAGCCGACGAAGGTGGGACGGATTTTCAACAGCAAGCTCTATCTGTTAAAGCGAACGTTCATCTTATCTTCTAAGAGAGAACGCACTAACAGGCAAGCACCCTTCTTTCTATATTTTTCTTTTACTTGACTTAAATTGTTGCTGTTTAAAAGAGATTTGCCAGATTGATCGGTTTTTGACATCTCACTGGGGAGCCGTAACTTCTCTCTGCTACGCACTAATTAATAGCTTATCTCTGTTTTTGTTGCAAAAAGCTGTCCTGGATTTGCATTCTAAAGATATACACAGAAGAGGGATTTCTATTCCAGATTTTTATTTTGAAAAATATTATACTGTTTTGAGACTACTCTCTTTTTGGTCTATTTTATTTTGACGAATCTGTTTCTTGACGATTGCCATTAATTGTTTCGATCCTGGGAACTGCATTTTGTTTACTTAACTATTGGAGAGATAAGGCTGTCTGCTCTGTTTATACTGTGATGTCACCAAGTTTGGAGTATTAACCCAATTGTTGCTGAAATAAGAAGTGGTTTTCCTATATTTTTCTTTTAAAATGGCAATTAAGAAAGTGGCTGAGAATCTGGAAATAACTATGTTTCAGAAAATAATGGATGAGATTGAGATAACGAAAATTGAATTGAGTAAAATGAAGCAGGAAATTAAAGATATAAGGGTCCCTGTGAGAGAGGTGACCCTGGAAGGGGTCCCTGTGAGAGAGGAGACCCCGGAGATTGGAACAGGGGTCCCTGTGAGAGAGGAGACCCTGGAGACTGGAATAGGGGTCCCTGTGAGAGAGGAGATCCCGGAGATTGGAACAAACGTGGAACAGGAACAAGATTTGGAGTCTATGGACTTTAGAAATAAAATCTATTGTTTGGAACTCAATGTTATCTCTGAAGAAATTAATGAAGATTCTAGAGATAAAGTTATCAATGGCATGGATTATCTTCTGGACTGGAATGATATGATGGAGCCCAATATAGAGAAAATCTATGGAATTAACTGCAGCCATGTGACAATGGAAAAACTTTTAAGAGATGACCCAGTGTATTTTGAAAAAAAGAACAGAGATATGATTTTACAGCAGTATTTCAGCAACCTATTCAGAATGGATGGCAAGAAAATATTTGGGATAGAGGTAATTCCCATCAGACTCTTACTATATGACTATGGCTTTGACAGCAAGATTATTATGGAATACTGATAATGGAAGATTGGATATTGAAATTACTGGACTTAACAAGACTACTGAAGATGGAAGATGGAAAATGGAACTAATAGAGATAATAGAACAATGGCTACTGAAATTACTGAACCTAACAGATTCTGATGTGATGGATTAATTGAAATGTTTATTTTGACTATGGTTATAACAATAAGATTATCATAATTAGTAATGAGATGGATTAATCGATATGCTTATCTGGAAAAAAAAATTGATAGATATATTTCTTAAAGAATTGAAACCTCTCTTTGACTTTTTGTGGAAAGAATAAAGTAATGTTTATGAGATTTGATGATTAAGTAAGATAACTACTGGAGGAAAGTGATTTTATAATATGACTTAAGAGACAGGATTGTTATATATTATAGACTTATAACTGATTTGATCTTTGACAAATGGGAAGTCAATATTTTACTCTTTATTTTTTATTTTTGTTTTGTTTTTTTTTTTTTTCTTTTTGTTTAACTATTTTTGATTTTGTTTTTTGTCTTTGAATGTTTTATGATTTTGTCTTGTATGTTTTATGAAAATCTGAATAAAAATTATTGAAAAAAAAAAAAAGAACTCAACAGGACTTACTTCTGAGTAGATATAGTTTGCATTGTGCTGTTGATAAAGCTTGACCAGGGATCCTCTGCAAAGACACCCATATCCAAGCAGGGTTGGCAACCCCCTGCCTGGAATGCCCTGCCTTTATCTTTTAATGTGGCTGCTCCAAACTTCTTTACAGATTTGACCCTTCACTTCAGAAAGAGGTCTGAGAAATGAGTAAGAATAAGAAGATTCTCTACCCTTTCTGGGCTCATCCAAACGGAGTGGGATAATCCACGTTTTCCATATCCGGTTTGTCATCTGACAGTCCTCACTTTGCCTGTTTGTTCGCTCTTTCCCAATAAAAAAACCCGCTTTTTTTGCACCCACACACGCAGCGAGAGGACCCATACTTCTTCTCACTTTTTCCTAGCTCCTCCCATAACACTCCCCCATCAGCCAATTGGTCCGCAAAAATATGATGTATGCTCCTCTCCCCCTTTGCAACAAAGCACAACAAGGTGCATGCGCTTGAACATACGAGCGCAAAAGTTTGAATTTCCTGATGGTTTTGTAGTAGTGGCTGTAATGGAGTTCCTTGTCGCTCACCACTCTGGAGCAGCACCGGCCACGGGGGGTGTCTCCAGGTGCCCCTGACCATCCAGGGGGATTGTGGGCAGTGCAAGGCATCAGTGCTTGTAATCACCAGGCGAGTCCCCCCATAACCCTTGGGCTCATTCACTGCAGAGTTCAGCCCCAGACCGTTATGTGGCTCGGCAGCAGGAATGCTGCCCCTGAGGGAAGCAAACAGCCCCCCCATGGGTGGCCGCTCTTGGCTCGGGCAGGGAATGCGGGCAAACAGCCCCGCGTGCTGCTGTGTCAAACTGCACTGAAGCGACCAACACAGGCTTTGCGGTGTTCCCTCTGATAAAAGAAACATGCAAACCACTTATATGCTTATAATTCCTGTATTTTTGTTTGTTTGTATTTGCGATATTTCGCAAAACCAACTATGCTTTTCTACCTTTATGCATATTAACGTTTCTGGAGATACACAATTGCAATTCCACTTATTTCTCCAGAACAGCAAGTAACGACGTGTCATGTCTAGGAAGGTAGACAACCAGTCTCTATGGTTGCGGGTGGCTGAGACGCTCTAGCAAACCACTTATATGCCAATAATTCCTGTGGGGTTTTTGCTTGTATTTGCGATATTTCGCAAAAGCGACTGTATGCTTTTCAGCTCAGCTGGGCTGCGGAGAACCTGCAGGCTGTGGTTGAAATTGACAAGACTCAAAGAGAGTAGCCTTGCAGGCAGGAAAGCGAAATTGACTAAGGGTGCTTGAGTGTCTGTAATCCAAGAAGAAAGCCTCTATTTCTCTTCTCCCCCCCTCTCCCTTGACTCTGGATGCCTGGAAGCAAAGACCAATACGTTCAAGAAGGGCATTTGATGCGGGGGGGGTGAGGGGGGGGAGGTGGAGGTTAGGCAAAGATAAATATTTTCTCCCTTGAAAAAGTTTACAAACAACCACAATTGCAGATCTCACCCTGAGCGGCTGCCCAGTTTGCTCTAATAGGTTCCTTTTTCCCGGGCTTTCCCCGGATATTCGCGCACATGCACAACAGTGGAAATACATGATTGGCTGAGAATGAGGGAAGGGATATGGGGAACTGCCCAAGAACCACCCATCAAACCCCCACAGCTGTAAAGTGCACGGTATTGCATCCGAGCGCCTGAAGGTACAGTGGATGATTCCTGGTTTAAAAAAGCAAATCGCATGATTTGTGGTATTGCAGGAGCGGATTTAACTGCACGAAAATGTGCAAAAGCGTGCTGCGTCATATGGATGACCGAAAAATAATGAAAACACAAAGCAATTATGTCACACATTTTACAGTCGTCTGGATGAGCCCTCTGTCTGCATAGATGCCCTCATCCTTCCACTGCACCCAGCAGAAGCTCTGGGCCAGGCAGGACACAGTGGCATCCCATAGAGGACACTCTCCCCTTTCATGGGGTGTATGATTTCTCCTGGCCCAGAGCAGAGTTTGGGGTGGGCACCCCCAATTACTTATTTTTCCTGTATGTCTTTTTCTGCTTTGATTTTGTATAGATGCCCACTTCTGTGCCCTGCGCCCAGCAGAAGCTCTGAGCCAGGCGGGACGCAGTGGCATCTCATAGAAGACACCCTCACCTTTCCTGGGGTATATGATTTGTGCTGCCCCAGAGCAGATTTTGGGGTGGGTACCCCCAGTTACTTATTTTTTTCTACGTGTTTTTGTCCATTTTGATTTTGCATAGATGCCCTCCTCTGTGCCCGGCACCCAGCAGAAGCTCTGGGCCAGGCGGAACACAGTGGCATCTCATAGAGGACCCCCTCCCCTTTCCTGGGGTGTATGATTTGTCCTGGCCCAGAGCAGATTTTGGGGTGGGCACCCCCAGTTACTTATTTTTTTCTATGTGTTTTTGTCCATTTTGATTTTGCATAGATGCCCTCCTCTGTGCCCGGCGCCCAGCAGAAGCTCTGGGCCAGGCGGAACACAGTGGCATCTCATAGAGGACCCCCTCCCCTTTCCTGGGGTGTATGATTTGTCCTGGCCCAGAGCAGATTTTGGGGTGGGCACCCCCAGTTACTTATTTTTTTCTATGTGTTTTTGTCCATTTTGATTTTGCATAGATGCCCTCCTCTGTGCCCGGCGCACAGCAGAAGCTCTGGGCCAGGTGGAATGCAGTGGCATCTCATAGAGGACCCCCTCCCCTTTCCTGGGGTATATGATTTGTCCTGGCCCAGAGCAAATTTTGGGGTGGGCACCCCCAGTTACTTATTTTTTCCTGTAAGATTTGGTCTGCTTTGATTTTGCATAGATGTCCTCCTCCGTGCCCTGCGCCCAGCAGAAGCCCTGAGCCAGGTGGGACACAGTGGCATCTCATAGAGGACACCCTCCCCTTTCCTGGGGTATATGATTTGTCCTGTCCCAGAGCAGAGTTTGGAGTGGGCACACCCAGTTACTTATTTTTTATGATTTTATGACATCATTATGTATTTATGATAATATCAGAAGCCTGATGATTTTGATTGCATAAATGTATTGTTATTCTTGACGGGGAGAGTCACCTGATCACAGTGATATATTATACAGGGTACCCCAACATGTAGTTTGGGGTTCAGAGACATGTTAAGTTTGGTTTGAAGTTGTTGTAGTTGTCAACTCTTCTTTTTTAGTGTTTTGAACTTTCAAGCAAATAAGGAACTGGGAACTAGGAACCAACTCAGCGTCGTATGAAATAGATTAAACAGTCGCAGAGGTGGCAGCTGATGTTTTGGTGTATATCTCAGGAACCAGACCACCTAGAAACTTAATTTTTTTTACATTGAAGCTGAGAGTCCAGAGATTAAGGGGTGGTAGCTGGAGAGCCGGAGGGGCCCCAAAAAACCAGAGACTCCAGCCAAAAACTGGAGACCTGGTAACTCTAATTCAGAGGTGATAAGAGGATGAAAATAGTCTGGCCTGACTCCCTCTTAACCTCTCAGGGGAAAAAAAAACACTTGGTCAATGCCCTTTTTAAAATGTACTGATTTATTTAAGTAGCCATATTGACCATCAGTGATGGGAGGCTAGTACAAACTGGTTAGAAGACCCCAAAAATATGCCGTGCTATTAACAGCCTGTTGTAGGCATCTTAGAGCAAACATGGCCAATCTGTTTTAAACGTGTTTACACTTGATAGCTTTGTCCAATAGTCTGTTATCTATGAAAAAGAATCTCAGGAAATAAAAAGCACAAGCACTTGCTGTGTGCTGCAAGTTAAGTCTTTGCCACAATAGAACCAGCCAGAAATATAGCCGCATGGTAAATTATTTATCTGACTACGTTCTTGTGATCAAAGCTCATTGCTTCATTATCACAGTGCTTCCAAGGACTCAGAATGAATACAAAAACTGTTATCTTACTCTAATCCCCTGCCTGAAAAATGCAGGCATAGCAGGTTTTCAGCACCTTATATTATAGCCAATTTGTACAAAGTAAAGCATATTCTAGCAACAGAGTGGGTAAGATAGCAAAAGAGTGGCTAAGAAACCATGTAAGTTAGAAACATCTCTTGCACTGCATAGAATCATAGAATAGTAGAGTTGGAAGGGGCCTATAAGGCCATCAAGTCCAACCCCCTGCTCAATGCAGGAATCATTCATGCAATGCTATCCATCTACATGGAAGAAAACCCGCATTCCAAACAATGATATTTTGCTTGTAAATAAGCATGGAGAGGATTCATAAGGTGTAGCAGAGCAGAGTTCATGAAAATCTAGGATTTCACGCAAAGGAGTTTTATCAGACCACACAAGCAAAAGCTGGCATTTCCTGAGACAGACTAGTTAATAATCTGTGTTCATTCAGGAGGTATAGAACAGTATTCTATGATACCTGCTGTTCTCTAAATCATAAGTGATGTAACATCTCCTCATTCCTAGGCAATTAAATGCAACACTTGGGCTGTTGGCTTTCTAGAAGCCAGCAGCTTTAAAAGAATAAATCCCATATTTTTTCCTGCTTTTTAAAGAAAACAAAGAAATTATTTAAAGTTCTATTGCTTTTTTTACTAGATTTTCATGGTAAACATCATACAACATCATTTCCATAAGGTGCAGTGGAGCAGAGCACGTAAAAATCTATGATTTCACACAAAGGAGTTTTATGAAACTCAAGGAATTATAGCTTTTGTGTGTGGGTTTTTTAAAGAGTAGTCTTATTACTCTAGAAAGCTGTCAAGAAGCAGGCATGCCATAGAGATAAAAGCAATTTTAAGGTTGTCAAGAAGGTTTTGCCACAAGGAGCTTAGAAATAAAGAGTAGTGAAAAGTCAAGGTAAGAAGGGATTTTATTGCTACTCAGTTATTGATCAGGTACAAAAATATATCCAAATTCATAAGCACAGGAGACTATTCTGAAGTCCCAAGAGTCCAATATTGTTCTACTATTTTTTTTTAAGTCTGCATTTTCTATTTTGATACTCTCACATTTTTCATTTGTTAGGTAGATTTATTGACCACTTCATCCTGAAAGCTCTGGAAAGTTAATAAATTTTAAAACATGTATCACATATATAAATAAATCTAGTCAATATGTAGTCCAAGAATCAAATTACTAGAAAACATTGGATACATACATCAATATGGGTGATTTGAAATGTACCCCAAAATAGCTAAGGTTCTCATTCCACTTATGATCTCAGGGGTTATTATCAATATCTATTATACCCTTCCTCCCTGTAATGTTCTGAAACCTCCGAGCATCAAATGACTGTATGTAGTATACCAGCCGTCACCAACCTGGTGCCTTCCAGATGTTTTGGAATACAACACCTATCAGCCTCATCCACCATGACTAATAGTATGGTATGACAGTAGTTGTAGTTCAAAACATCTGGAGGGCACCAGGTTGGGGGAGGTTGTAGTATATATAGATATGAAAAGGCATATATGCATGAGAGGGTGAGTGAGAATGGGAATCTGACATAGTGTGGCTTCTTCTGCAAACAGATAAGAAAACTAAAAAAGAAAAATTAAGACTCAGCCATTTCACTGCCTACATGAGCCAGGCTGACTAGTGTATTTGAGGCTTTGTCATAGATATGGCTCTTAAACTTGTCTCATATTATACCACCCCAATGGTAGCAGCAGAAAGCCTAGTCACCAGTGGCGGTCAGTGGGCTCTCCTGTCCTCCCATCACCTGTGTCACTGCTGCATACCAGGAGGTAGAAGGGGAGGGGCAAGGTGGCAGCAAGGTCGGTGGAAATAGCCACAGGAAATAGTCATCCATGTTAACTTCTAGCCATGTCAGCCCACATTACACAGCTGGTGCTATATGTACACCATCAATGTGCATGATGGTACTTTTCAGAACAAACAAGCTGTCCCAAGGATTTCTTATCTCTGCCATGTGCTGAATTCAGCCCAGATGAAATGGATTTTTGGTGTGCTAATTTGTGTGTAGATTTTTGAAATTTGACAGTGGTGTGCCAGAAGCTGATCTGTACTAAATCCTAAACATGTGATTGGTATACACAAGACAAGCTAGACATGGGTTGCTTGCTGTGATGAAAAGTCAACACAGGTTGACTTCTTTCTGCAGTCACCATAAACTGTGTGGTCAACTCGGGTTAGAGCTACTATTGCCAAATACACACATGAGGAAATAAGAGGCATTTCATCCATGCATTTTTAGAGATCTTTGAGGGATACCTTTAAGAGAATCAGAAATGGCACAAGTTTCAACAGTGGTATTTGCCCTTCTCTCTGATCGATCTGAACTGCACAATTAAATAACTTTGAGACCTCTCCTTTTTCCTTAAGACAAGGGTTCCCAAACTTTTTTCACCACAGGGCATTTGAAAATTACCAAGAGTCTTGGCGGACCACTTGATGATTTTTCTGCCTGTAATTCATTGTGCTAGATGCTGTGTAATTTTCAATTGTATTTTTACAGACATTCCATGTACCACCTGAATGAAGTTTGTGAACCATCAGTGGTCCACAGACCACAGTTTGGGACATACCTGCTTCCAGTGTCATTCCAGCATTGTTGTACTAACTCATATTTGGATGTGGATGCAATAACAAGGGATGGGAGACACGCCTACCTAATTTGCACTTTCCAAAACAATACAAAAACTGAAACACAGGCATCCTTTGAAATTCGCACTTTTCCGAATTTTTCAGTGGAGCAGTTCTCCAGCCAAGTCCTGTGTACCAAAATTCACATACTGTGGTAAAGTATGCATAAAAATGCATATATTACAACAATGCATTATATTAAGGGAAATTGCTTAGCAAAACTGTGCACATTAAGCACAATTGCACACAAATGAGTATATGAGGAGACATTTGCACAAAGATGCTGAATAATGTTCCTGACAACTTCTTTAAAAAAAATAGTAACTGATGTGAAAAACTGAAACAAACTGAAATGTTCCCTTTCTGAAAAATTCACTCATTGCTAAGAGCAATTCAGGCCTGCAAATGCATTAAGCCTCCATGGGTATTTAAAGCTGAAGCAATTTGAATAAGACTTCTAATATTTTAATACTGAAATTTTAGAATTCTAAAACCTTTTTACCTCACCTGAACTCTAGAATTTGGAATTCATATACAAAATCCACCCGAGTACAAGACCCTTTGTGTATATGACCACATATATTTTCCACAAATAATAGAAATGCAACAAAATGTTTGAGTAATCAGCTTTTTATGGATTGTGTCTAACGTGTAAAACTAGTGATGGTATTAAAATATCAGAACTAGAAAGCTGATGGTTCCTTTGAAACTCTATTGCAATTCATAAGCAAAAGTGTTTGTTTCTTTATTGAAAGCTTGAAGCTATTCCTGAATTTCAGAGCAGTAAGCATGGTTTGAATTTAAGAACAGCTGTTCTATTGCCACAGTAATTATTCGTAATCCTAAATTTGTTTGATCATCCTCAGGTAAGAAAACAACAACAAACCTGTTACATATTAAGTGATTTACATGTTATTTACAACAAAAACAAACACTATTCTGATCTCCGGACTACAGGCAACAATTCACTGTACTATTTCCAAGAAATGTGAAGGCTGCAATTTGTGGGCTCAGAAATGAAAGTATTTGGGACACTCAGGAGTATTTCAGAAATGCAGCAAAACAGTACAATCCCAACCTCACAAAATTTAACTAACTTTAGTCTTTGGTGTACTAATTATTGTATTGTGTTTTTAAATTATTTTTATTCTTAAGATACGTGATATTATTCTAGAAGTCCAGGGTTGGTAATGTCAGGCCATGCCAGAGATGAGGAACTTGTAGCTCTCCAGATATTGTTGGAATCACCCATCAGCCCCAACCCGCATGGTCAATGGAAGTGATTATGGGAGCCACAGTCCAGCAACATCTGGAGAGCCACAGTTCCCATTTCTGAAGGGCTTGTAGGCAAAGCCCAGAAAACATTCAGGGATGAAACCAGTGTGCAGACGCCCAGCAGTTTTTAACTTGGGGGAAGGAGGAATGAGTCTTGGGGTGTAGCCTAGCTCTAAAAAAGCTTGCTGTTCACAAACTATACAACACATGCAATTGGATGTATCTTTTCTCAAACATTTTCTTTTTGTACCTGAAAGTGTCTAAGGTTGTGAGTCTCAGAAGAGAAATGAGAGATGGGGGAAATGGTTGTCCCACTCTGGACACCTTCAGGAGGAAGGGCAGGAGAGAAAACAAATAAATAAATAAAATGTCTTGTCTGGCCATTTTTCCCACTCAAAATCACTTTCCAAAGCTATTTTTTCTTCCCATAGGAAGAAAAAACCCAGAAGAGAAAAAGCTAAGCAGAGTGACATGTGGAACTTGTCCCTTTATTTCTGCAGAATTTTCTTCTGTTTAACCCCATGGTGTCAGATATCCATAGAAACTCTGCAGCTATCTGTAGAGATTCCAAACGACTTTTGCAAGCTGTACAATGTTTTGTACCTCCAGCTGACAGTCTTGGAAATTTCAGCATGTAATTTGCACTATCTTGTTGTTACCTGCCTTCAAGTCAATTACAATTTATGATGACCTTATGAATCAGCGACCTCCAAGAGCATCTGTTATAAACCACCCTGTTCAGATCTTGTAAGTTCAGGTCTGTGGCTTCCTTTATGGAATCAATCCATCTCTTGTTTGGTCTTACTCTTTTTCTACTCCCTTCTGTTTTTCCCAGTATTATTGTCTTTTCTAGTGAAATATCTTCTCATTATGTGTCCAAAGTATGATAAGCTCAGTTCCATCATTTTAGCTTCTAATGATAGTTCTGGTTTAATTTATTCAGGACCATAGTCTGAATGATACTGACTTTAGTGTTCAGTGATACATCTTTGCATGTGAGGACCTTTTCTAGTTCTCTCATAGCTGCCCTCCCCAGTCCTAGCCTTCTTCTGATTTCTTGACTATTGTCTCCATTTTGGTTAATGACTGTGCCAAGGTACTGATAATCCTTGACAACTTCAGTGTCCTCATTGTCAACTTTAAAGTTACATAAATCTTCTGCTGTCAATACTTTATTCTTCTTGACATTCAGCTGTTGTCCTGCTTTTGTGCTTTCCTCTTTAACCTGCATCAGGATTCGTTTCAAATCATTACTGGTTTCTGCTAGTAGTATGGTATCGTCTGCATATCTTAAATTATTGATATTTCTCCCTCCAATTTTCACACCTCCTTCATCTTGGTCCAATCCCGCTTTCTGTGTGATATGTTCTGCTTATAGATTAAACAAATAGGGTGACAAAATACACCCCTGCCTCACACCCTTTCCGATTGGGAACCAATTAGTTTCTCCATATTCTGTCTTACAGTAGCCTCTTGTCCAGAGTATAGGTTGCACATCAGGACAATCAGATGCTGTGACACACCCATTTCTTTTAAAGCATGCCATAGTTTTTCATGATCTACACAACCAAAGGCTTTGCTGTAATCTATAAAGTACAGGATGATTTTCTTAATATCCTTAATATCTTCTGGACCAACTCATGTGGCAGGGCACACGCTTGATCTTGTGTTTTGTTCGGGACAGGAAGCTGGTGATCTGAGGGTGGAGGGATTCTTGGTGACTCCATTGTCATGGTCAGATCACCACCTGATTAGGTTTAGGCTTTGTGCCCCTGATAACCTCTGCAGGGTTGATGGGCCAATTAAGATGGTCTGCCCCTGGAGACTTATGGATCCTGATGGTTTCCTGAATGCTCTGGGGGATGTTCCCAACATGGCTGGCACTACTGCCGAAACCCTGGTCAACCTCTGGAATACAGAGGTGACCCGGACGGTGGATACTATTGCTCCAATCTGCCCTCTCCCACCAGTGATAGAGAAAAACTCAATCTGTCTTTGACCAAACACTGGTAAGAGCTCATTTTCAAGCCTACCATGTGGTGGTGATGGCGGCAAAAAATGCTTACTTCTCTGCCACCATTGTGTCTGCCCAGTGCCATCCAGCGATGCTTTTTCAGATGGTCCAGGATCTTTGGGGCTCTGGCCCGACAGCAGACTCTGAACCATCAGTTGCTCGCTGTGAAATGTTTGCGAGGCACTTTGCAGATAAAATTGCTTGCATTCGGATTGACTTGGACTCCTCGTTAATTACAGTTGTGCCAGACGTCACCGTTGCTTCCTCTGGTCATTTTTCTATGGATATTTTTCAGCTTGTAAAGCCTGAGGATGTGGACAGGATTCTGGGAGAAATGAGGGCCACTACCTGCTTGCTTGATCCTTGCCCATCCTGGCTAATTAAATCCACCAGATTGGGAGTGGCTGGTTGGTTGACATATCTGATTAACACCTCCCTAAGGGAAGGCTCTATGCCAACATTGTTGAAGGAGGCTGTGATTAGACCTTTGTTTAACAAGCCTTTATTAGATCCTGCAGATCTTAATAACTTCCAGCCAGTCTCTAATCTGCCCTTTATTTGCAAGGTGATTGAGAGGGTGGTGGCAGCTCAACTCCAAGTTTTCCTGGATGAACTAGATTATCCTTTTCAATCAGGCTTCAGGCCTGGCCATGGGACAGAGACTGCCCTGGTCGCCCTGCTTGATGACCTATGCCGGGCATCAGACAGGGGGAGTGCATCCCTGTTGGTGCTGCTGGACCTCTCGGCGGCCTTTGATACCTTTGATCATGGTATCCTTCTGAGCTGTCTTGCTGGGATGGGTCTAGGAGGCACTGTTTTACAGTGGCTCCATTCCTATCTGATGGACAGGACCCAGAAAGTGGTGCTGGGAGACTACTGTTCGACCCCCTGGCTGTTGGCCTTTGAGGTACCACAGGGTTCCATTCTGTCTTCCATGCTCTTTAACATTTATATGAAACCACTGGGAGAGGTCATCCGGAGATTTTGAATGCAATGTCATCAATATGCTGATGACACTCAACTCTGTCTCTCCCTTCCATCTGATGGCAGGGTGGGAGTGCTCATCTTAAACCGGTGCCTGGAGGCTGTGAAGAACTGGATGTGGGCTAGCAAACTGAAACTTAATCCAGACAAGATGGAAGTGTTGCTGGCCAAGGGGAAAACTGCCCCAGGGATAGGGTTGCAACCTGTTCTGGATGAGGTTGCACTCCCCTTGAAAGAGCAGGTCCGCAGTTTGGGAGTTCTTCTGGATCCTGCCCTGCTGCTGGAATATCAGGTGGCTGTGGTAGCCAGGAGTGCTTCTGGTCATCTCAAAATGGTCTACCAGCTGCGTCCGTTCCTGGAAGCAGCTGACTTGGACACAGTGACACATGCATTGGTGACATCGAGGCTTGATTACTGTAATGCACTCTACGTGGGGCTGCCTTTGAAAACAATTCAGAAACTACAGTTGGTTCAAAATGCAGCAGCCAGAATGTTAACTGGAGCATGGCGCAGGGAGCATATCACCCCTGCGCTTTATCGACTCCACTGGCTCCCAATTTGTTTCCAAGCCCAATTCAAAGCTCTGGTTTTGACCTTTAAAGCCCTAAATGGCCTTGGAACAATGTACTTAAGGGACCGCTTACGTCCATATGTTCCTACCCTGGATTTAAGATCATCTGCCTCTGGTTTCCTCTGCGTGCCTGAAATGAAAGAAGTTAGACTGACAGGCACGCGGGAGAGAGCCTTTTCAGTTGTGGCTCCCAGACTTTGGAATTCCCTGCCCCAAGAAGCCTGCTTTGCTCCCACCCTGATGGTCTTCTGGAAACTTGTAAAAACTATTTTGTTCCGGAGAGCCTTTGGTTGGGACTGACGGGTCAGCCTGACACTGTTTTAAGCTTTTTATCTTTTATTTTTATCTTTTAAGTTCTTTTAGTCTCACTTTCTTATATGTGTATACACATATATACATGTATGTATGTTTGTATGTGTGTGTATGTGTATGCATAATGCATTTTATGTACCTTAATTGTATTTTAGGCATTTTAATTTACTGTAATGTTTGTGTTTTTATTGTATTTTACTATATATGTGTGCTATTTTATTGTAGCCACATTGTAGGGTAGAAGAGCAGGATAGAAATATTTTAAATAAATAAATAAAATTCTTCTGAAATTCCTTGGTCCATTCCATTATCCAACGTATGTTTGCAGTATGATTTCTGGTACCTCTTCCTTTCTAAATCCAGCTTGGACATCTGGCATCTCTCGCTCCATAGATGGTAAGAGCCTTTGTTGTAGAATCTTGAGCATTACTTTACTTGCATGGGATATTAAGGCAATAGTTCAATAATTACTGCATTTCCTGGCATCCCCTTTCTTTGGAACTGGGATATATATTGAATGCTTCCAGTCTGTGGGCCATCGTTTAGTTTTCCATATTTCTTGACAAATTTTTGCAAAATTTGGACAGATTCAGTCTCAGTAGCTTGTAGCAACTCTATTGGTATGCCATCTATTCCTAGTGATTTGTTTCTTCCAAGAATTTTAAGAGCAGCTTTCACCTCACATTCTAAAATTTCTGGTTCTTCATCATATGGTTCTTCCATGAATGAATCTGTCATCCTTGCATCTCCTTTACAGAGTTCTTCAGTGTATTGCTTCCATCTTCCTTTTATTTCATCTCGGTCAGTCAGTGTGTTCCCCTGTTGATTATCAACATCCCTACCCTTGGATTAAATTTCCCTTTAATTTCTCTAATCTTTTGGAATAGGTTTCTTGTTCTTCCCTTTTTGTTGTCCTCTTCTATTTCTATACAATAACTATTGTAATAGTTTGTCCCTACGTACTAGCCGCTGTATTATTGCATTTAGGGTTCTGACCGTGTTTCTATCTCCTTTTGCTTTTGTTTTCTTTCTTTCTTTAACCATTTTTAGAGTTTCATCAGTCATCCATTCAGGTCTTTCTCTCTTTTTAACTAGAGGTATTGTCTTTTTGCATTCTTCTCTGATAATGATAATGGGAATGCTTTGATTTGGATTCCTGTATTGAGCAGGGGGCTGGACTTATAGGCCCCTTCCAACTCTACTGTTCTATGATTCTGAGTCTCTGACTTCAGTCCATAGTCCTTCTGGTTCTTTATCAACTAAATTTAAAGCCTGAAATCTGTCCCTTACATGATCTTTATATTCTTCTGGGATGTTATTTAAATTGTATTATGGTATTGTGATTGCTTTGTTCTTCTTCTTTAGCTTTACTCTGATTTTCGATATTACCAGTTCATGATCTATACCGTAGTCTGTTCCTGGTCTTGTTTTCACAGAAAGTATGGAACTTCTCCATCTTCTGCTACCAATTATATAATCAATTTGATTCCTATATTGACCATTTGGTGATGTTCATGTGTACAGTTGTCTTTTGGCTTCTTGTATTATCTAGTCCTCCAGAAAAGGATGCAGAGAGCCCCAGTGAAACCACCAAGCTCTTCCTTCCATCTCTACAGGGAATCCAGATGATGCCTTGTTTTCAGCTTATCTCTGCAATGTAAGAGTTTCTCCTTACTTGCTGAATAGATAGGGTCAGTTTCACTGCTGTTTTCTGCTGCCTTTGTACAAGGGTTATAGGCATTCAACTCAGACAAATCCCAAATAACAAAGTGAGGTGGGGTGCCTCGGAGGGATTTGGGGCTTTTACAAGGTGAAGTGAGATCTATATAAAATGGGCATAAGTTTGAAGCAGAAACCCTGTAATGCTTCACAGTGCCTCAGCAATCCAGACCTTTAAAAAATCTGCTGTAGACAAGTGTCTGTAAAAAGCAAAACAATGGCCTTAAGCTTAACACCAGGGTGAGGAGGGGAGAGAGATAAGGTGCAGCTTTGCAAAAAGCATAGACATCTCTAGCTTAAGGATGATGCCAGGATCAGGGAGGGGAAGCTCCCTTGTGACTAACAAGTCTAGCTTGTAATCAGACAAAATGATTTTACTAGCAGTATTCAATCTGAGTGCTTTGAGAGTGGGAGCAGCTTTACAAGAGCTTCAGAAAAATTCCAGGATGGGGAGGGGAGGGGGCAAGGAGAGAAAGAGAGCTCCATTGTGACTTACAGTTCAAGACTGTAAGTAATTAGCAAGGTAAAATTATTCCCTCTCTCATGTCTGCAACTTTCAGACCAATTACCTACACACTCAAGGGGAGATGAAGTGATTTCTTTTTTCATGCCCCCAAACTGAAATAGCTGCTATTGCATGGAAACCACTGCCACTATACCTCTGAAATTTGGCAACATTTGTAGCCCCAGAGGGATGGCTACAAATTTCACCGAATTCTGTCCAAAAAATTAAGACATTTTAGATGCTTCTTTAAAAAAAATAAATAAATAAAAACCAACTTTAAAAATGCCTAGCACAAAATCCCCTGGACCTATTCGCCTGAACATTGGCATTCTTTAAACATGTTGAAGAAGTGAAATTTTCCTCTTCTTCTGTCAAAACAGGAGAAGTTATGTTTTAGTTGCCAGTGGTGGAAAGAGAGAGGGCAAACAAAGCTGAGGATAGATCCAAGTCAAATTGAGGAGACCGCAAAGCATTTCAAAACAAGGCAGGCTGTTCTATGAAATGCTGAATCCGAACCCAAACCTAATCTTGAGATCAGTGCACACCCCTGCTTTGTACACAAATCTCTATCTTCAGCAAAATGTTGGACATCCAACCCACCTATTTTCTCTCTCTTCTGAAAAGCATCTATAAGCATGTGTACATCCAGGCCCAATAACATAAATGACATTGACTAAGATCAAAGCTAAGGAACTACAACAGAAGTGCAATATTCACATTGTAAATAAATTACTACAATATCCCTAATTAAGCAAAGAATTCCTTTGCAATTATGCTGCCGATACAAGAATGTTTTTTGTAAGAAACAAAGAAAACAATAGAGAAAAGATTTGTGTGCGATGTGTCATTCTGTCCTAACTGTGTTTATTATTAATTCAAACAACATATTTGCAAGTACTGTATCTTCAAATACATCTTTAAAATATACCATAAAGAAGTAATCCCTGAGGTTACACACTGTTTGAAACCATGATGTAGCCTTTTTAGTTTTACAGATATATGATGTAGCTTGATTTAAAATATGTACACAGCATAGTAATACGGTGGAGCATAAAATATTTTGAGAAACAATTACTTCTTTTGTAGTTGGGGTTGCCTAAATGAATTAGAGTAGACAGACGAACTTGAAATACTAACCACCTAAATGCTATGATAGAGATGTTCTTCAGTATATTACATTCTTCTATCTTTGTGTGCCCCATGATTCATTTCAGGTTATTTCACTAGTCTTTTTATGTTTGCTTTGAGCAAACAAGAACAACCAAAACCAAGGTCCTTTAAAAATAAATAAAGCTTCTTACATGACTGGTTTACTCATAGCCACATGCAGATGCAGACTCAAGGATGCAGAAATTGCTTAAAAGTATATTTATTTCTTAGATCTCGAATCACTTGACTGTGCTGAATGGGAGTCTGCAGCAATTTGCCAGTAAGATTAAATATATTACTTTCAACAAAAGGCAAGGGTAGTACTGATGAATAACAAATAACAGGAGCAAAGACAGACCTGAGATGGCCTCATCAGAATATATTTCAAGCAGTAAACATGCATGCCAAAAACAAGAAATAACTGGAATTACATACAAAGAAGGTTTTATAATGTATCAGACAATCTTTTCTACCCTTATCAGAACATATCACAGCATCCGTTTTATTTAAAAGCAAATGGCAGGATGAACTCCTTGCAACCTTCTGTAGTGCTCATTTTCAACCAGCTATTCTTGATAAAATAAAATGAATCAGTATCTTATTCTTTATACAGGAGACTTAAAAGGTACCTGATTCTGTGGATAGGATAAACTGATCAAACTAGAAAATTTCCAGTGACTGAATGATCTGCAAAGGGATACAGGGAAAGGTAGCAAAGAGCCAGTGGAAGAAGTAAAATCTGTCCTCAAAACACTACATTCCACTCTGAACAGGAGTGAAAGTGGGCTGGAGTCGAAAGAGTCCTACACACACTTCTGTTCATGAACCAGGGTTCTCCAGCAGGCATGCCCAAGTCCTGAAGCAAGGTGAAACTCACTACCCATTCCATATACAGTAGACGAGTAAACTGGCAGTTGAATCTTGGCTGCCTACTCACCATACATTTAAAGCACAACTCTCTCCCCACAATGAATCCTGTAGTTTATCCCTTATAGAGCTCCAATTCCCAGCACCCTTAACAAACTACAGTTCCTGGGATTGTTTGCAGGGGATGTGCTTTATACAGTATGTATACGGCCTTTCTTCAACACTGTTAACAAAACAGTGCACTTCAAGGTAACAGGCAAGCAACTTAGAGGGCACAAGGCATGCTAGCTTTGGGGGGTGGAAGTAAACGTGGGCCTGCTCCACCACCCCTGCTCCTTAGCATCCACCACCTCATTCCACCTAATAGTAGGGCTAGCCCTGGCTCTGGGTTCACTGGAAAGCACTGGAAGTTATAGCAGAGCACAAGCATGAGGGCTTTGAAGTCCAACTATGGATGCTATATTTCAAATATGCAATGAAATAATGAGGAATTAATAGCATTCAAGTGAGTCAGAGCACTAGAAATCAGTGCTCAGGATGATGCACAATATGGCAATTTGCTGAAATTATGAGCCAGCCTATGGCATTATGCCACTGTTGTATAATTGGTCAATGCTACTGAATGGACAATCCTCGCCACTATATTATAGCACCATTGCACACAATCGTGGCCAAATAAGGGGCATGATGGCAATGGAGCGAGACCATATTATGGTGATCTGATAATGGGGGGGGTTGTTGGCTTCTTCAGCCTGGTCGGATCTATTTCTGGTGAAGTTTAGTCTTGTTATGAGTGCTTGACCTAACCCCCACTTTGGTTCATTTGGAGTCGAAGGGGTGGCAAGGCCCTGGAGTATTCTGGATTACACTTACCACCCCATACCCTGACTCATTCTGACTCATTGTGCCTTCCTGAAGTACTGTGAAAGAGGACAGAAGCAAGGCCATTCTGTTGGCAACCAAAGAAGAACAAGAAGACATAATTCAGTGTTATCTTCTTCATTGGCAGGCTTCCCTCAAGCTTAGCAGAACGATCCCATTGTTTAAGAAAGCATTAGAAAGTAGCCTTAGTTTTTCCTGAGTGTAAGCAAGAAACACACACCACAACATGAGACCCCTCCTTTCCACGTTCATTTGTAAGAGGGAAAGTGTATTTAAGAGCAGTTTTGGATACCCAAGATGGCGATTCTGAGCTCCAACATGTAACTACGCTCTCCAGGAATGCAGCGCAGGACTACAGGCCACAGGTCAGGAAGAGAGTCTGTGTCTCAGTGCAAGCCTTGAGACAAAGAGATTCCTTCCTGCTTTTTGGGCAGAGCTCCTTCACATCACTTCAGCTGTATTCCACTGCCCACTCCTAGGCCTAGAATAGGTAATCTCTGCTCCCTGTCATTCCTTATAGCAATTGGGACCTTTTATTTCTTTAGTTTAAAGTTATGGATGGGTCATGATATTAATGATTAATGCTGCCACGCACCCAGCAATTTTGTGATGCTTCTCTTTTCTCTCAATAAAAGAAAGCTTTGCTTTAGTCTGGTTTGGACCTGCATTTTTTGGGTTATACACACACTATTTAGGCACATTTCAGGGCAAAGTGCCTGGTTTATCCCTAGCAAAAGACCCCCCTCCTCTCAAGGAGGCATGTTTAATGGGATACGTGGGTGGCAGGTTCACACACTCAGGTTCCCAATAGACACATGTGTTATCAGTCTGTAGCAAGAATTGAGGACCTGTATGGTGTACACAGCCAAGATAGCTCCCAACATCCGAGACCATTGTCCATGCTGGTTTGGGCAGATGGGAGCTTTAAACAATATCTGCATGGGTGGGCTCAGGTTCATCAGCCCCATCCCTGGTCAACAGTCATAATTCCCATCTTGAGGGTAGCATTCAGGGAGAATCCAGTTAACTTGACTGATTAACTTGTGAAGCCCTTGTCATTCTATGGGCCATAGAGACATAATAACTTATAAGTGTTTTATCCCTATCTCACTGTGCCACCTTCCCCATGTAGGACACAAGCTGCAATTGGACCCTGAATCAAGTGAGGAAGGAAAACACATCCAAACACGATAGAACTTTGATCAAAGGTTCTAACTGCCCCAAAGAAGCTCTCAGTCCAACCAAGAGTGCAATCTTGGTCAGAAAGACAACTTTATTCAGGAAACAGCAACAATTTATAGATCAACATGGCATGGCAAGCAGTAAACATTGCAAAAGACAGAATCATCAAACGAGGATATAAACAGGCGTAATATAGGGAACATACGTGTTCAAAAGAAACAGGAGGTGAAGTCTCATCCTTTCTGTCTTCCTGTGCTTTTCATCCTTTGATAGTTCCTATCTTAAGGTGTCACCCTTGTTCTAACAGACCCTTTGTGATTAAAGACATTGAAAGGAACAGAAGTGTGTTTGTTCTTTTTAGATTTAAATACGTCATAGCAGGGAGCACATTCCTATGCCTTTTGTCCTAGAAACAGCAAGGCTGTTTCAACAGATTATAGATGTCATTGCTTTGCTAAGAATTAACACATATGTAGCACAAGCCTAAAAGGTTAGGGAGAGATACATTTTTTTATAACAGACATAAACCTCAGAAGAGGGAGAATTTTCCATGCCAACAACCCCACTTGGGGATTAAGGTATGATGATGCTGGAATGCAGGTGGCAGAAAATGAGAAGTGAATTTGACCAAACACAAGTGAGGTCTTACTATTGAGCCTGTAGTGTAGTAGTGATGGTATCAAAGAAGTACTACACCACAACCATAGCATGTCATCTCTCACAGTGATATCCAGCAAAACTCTCTGAAGTAGTTCAGGACCTGCTCCATCTTGTCTTTCAGTGCAACGTGAAGAAATCCTTAGTTGACTGCTGTAAGCAATTTACCAAGCACTACAAGGACAACATTGCTCGCATCTACCTTAACAACACTAATTCTGCAGTACTGTGCATAGATGGGTGGTAGGCTAAGTGGTGCCTGCCAAACACTGTTGGATTCCTTCTCCCATCACCCCTAACCATTGACCATGCTTGTTGGGACTGATGAAAGTTGGAGTTCAAAACATCTGACAGCACCAGATCAGCTACCCTTGCAATAGGTGTATCGAGTGTCCCTTCTGGTCTTGTTTTGTTGGATACATTCTTTGTTCTGACCTAAGGATATGGAGGGCAAAGTGCTGGTTGGTGTGAAGCCAACTATTTGTGAGTGGAACCTTTGCCTCTTATAATATTATAATATTTAGCAGAAGAGGCTTATGAATGTATCTTTGAATTTAATGTCTCTTTAATGCCTCACAAAGAGAGTGGTTCCAGCTGCAAGAAACCTTCATTGGACCACAAGTATGGTAATATCATCCAGCCACAAATATACTCTTCCTGGGCAAGATGTTTTAGTGGATGTCTTAGATGAATCTGGGTTTGGCATAGAAACTACCTTGGTTGTCTGGATGGATGCCCTATGTCAAGAGAAGGACAGGGAGAGTCTTTTCTCCCAGACCTCTCAGTGGCTTTTGATACCATTGACTTTTGTATTCTTCTGGATAAGTTGTCTTTGGTAAAGACTGGGACTTTACAGGATTAACAGTTACACTTCTACTGGCTTTTATCTCTCCAGGAGAGGAGATAGCAACTTAGAACATTATGGCTACTTTGATAGGGTTTTTTTAAAAAAAGGATAATAATTAGTTATTATTATTAAAATGAAATTGTAACTGACAATTAACACAGGGAAATGCCAAATGCCCCAGTTGCCCCAGTCATCAGCTATGTCAGTGCAAGCCACATAACTATGCATATCTGTAGAAACATAAGAAATGCTACACTCCATCCTGAAACTCAAGGGATTTTTTTCTATATTCTAAATGGAAGCACATTATTTGCTGCTCAACTGTGCAATTTAAGTTCCCTCTATAATATCAGTATAACAACATTTCTTCCCGGCAGATGGCAAGCCTAGTATTTGCTTTATTATTTTTGTTGAGAAAACTGAAGAAAGCAATCTAGTTATTTAATTGCTTTTTACAATTCTGTTCTTCTGGAAGAATTCTTCTCCTGATGGTTTAAATCTTCTTTTGTTTGTTATGATAAAACTAGCATTTTCTATTCACATGTGTAAACAGAGCTATAGTATAAGGAATGTTTTGCCTGAAATTGAAATTCCATTTCTATTCATTTCCATTAGAGTCTCCTATAGTTTATTGTGTTCTCACTCTTGCACTCGCTCAGACACAACCCCGCATGAGATAATAATCATTTGCTGTTTTGAGGGATTGCACATTGTTTCTATGGCATTAAATAGGTAGGTCATTCTAGTGTATTCTCAGTAATTCTGAGAGAGAATGAGATGATACATCAAAAGCCAAAAAACAACTGCTATTATCAAGATGTCCTCAAAGCGCTCACTAACCAATGAAGTACTTGATTTGTGAAAATTAAGGTCCTTTCTCTACCCATAATTTCTCCCTTCCCGTAGTGAGGCTGTTGAAGAGACTGCAGGAGGCTCCTATTATCTTCTAGAAGAATCAGGATCAAGGTATCTCTGAGCATTTAAGAGGCAAGCCATTCTACCTGAGGCTGCTGACAAGACATGTATTCCATTTTAATTTGTTTATAAGCTACCATGGAAAACACTGATGGAAAGATGAAGTATAAATTTTGAAATAAAGACCACTCCAACGATGGCATAGTAATTAAATTCTGCAGAATTCAAAACGATGGATTTTAAATTCATAAATATTGTGAAACATAGAACAAATAACTTTAGATTACTTCCTGCCTGCCTTCCAGCCTTCAGTTTCTATCTTGGAACACCGTGCTGAAAACTGCTAACACCATGCAGTTTCCCCCACTCCATTTCATTGAGTAAAATAGAATAATAATGCTATTTGTATTTATACAATGCTCCTTAATACTCAATGAACTTCATATACTTAGGTTTCCATAAGGCCATTGACTGAGGATCAATTAAAAAAAATTCAGTGTCAGCTTTCTCTGTGGCGGCCCCCTCGATCTGGAACTCCCTCCCAATAGATCTTCGACATGCCCCTTCCCTAGAAATATTTCGCCGGGGCCTGAAGACTTGGCTCTTTAACCAGGCCTTTACAACCTCTGAGACTTCTAGGGTAAATTAGCCTTGTATTGAAATGCTGATAATTTATTATACTGAACTTGTATGTAATGTATTGGCTATATCTTATTTATTGTATTTTATCATATTTTACTGTAAGCCACCTAGAGTGGCCATTGGCCAGATAGGCGGCCTATAAATTAAAGTTTATTATTATTATTATTATTATTATTATTATTATTATTATTATTATTATTATTATTATTATTATTATTATTATTATTATCATCATCATCACAAAAACAATTTCCGCATCAGGCTGCCACATGGCTGCAGCTCAATACATAGGTTAGTTGGTTGTGTGCTGAAGGCCTAACTACATTCTATGCATAGTGTGCAGCATCCTCTATGGGTCTTTAAAAATGCAGTACTGATCATGTGGGATGGGGAGAGATTTTCATCAGGAATACAGCATATGAGGTGAGGTTCAGCCCTCCCCTCCCCAGCAGCAATCCCCTGTAGTACAGCATTCACATGTTCACAGACCACTAGCTGTCTTTCCACTGTGCCTCCCAACATTGTGGTGGTGTTATTTAATGCCAGATCAGTCCATGGCAAGACCTCACTTATCCATGATTTAATTGTGCATAATAGGGGTCGACCAGATGTGCACTACAGAGACTTGGTTGGACAAGCTGGGTGGAGTAGATCTGACCCAAAATTGCCCACCTGGGTAGCAGGTAGCAGTATCAACGCAGGTTAGAGGGCCAGGACAGGGGAGTCATTGTGATCTATAGGAGGACCATCTCGTTCACCAAGAAGCCCCATTTTCTTGAGATGGGCTTGAAGGGCTTGCATCTGGTGTTGGGACCTAGAGACAGACTGGAGATGCTTTTGGTGTACCACTGACCTTGCTGCCCAGGCTTTTGGACTAGAAGATGTTTAAGATAGGGCCTCATAAGGTCTGTTGTATTGTTCTATGGTCCTATTCTTAATGTTTTAAATTGTCTTAGTATCTTAAGTGTAAGTTTCATGGTTTTAATGTCACGAATAGTTTAATTCTATTTTAATTGTATATTTTTGTATGTTTTTTTACCTATGTGTAGTTTTTATTTGTAAGCCGCCCTGAGTTCCAGTTTTGGAAAAAGGGCGGGGTAAAAATAAAGATTTATTCATTCATTCATTCACCAGCCTCCCTAGTCAAGCTGGCTGAAATTATCTTGGCTGTGGTGTTGGAAGAACCCACAACTGTAATCCTGGGTGGTTTCAACATGGCAATCAATTATAGTAATTCATACAAATAGGCTGATTCATATTTAAAGATCTAGCTGCAGTGAAGAAGAGCATACACGCTCAAGAACACTGTGATGTTCCACACTTTTATGTTAAAATGTATGTGTTTTTATTATGTTATTAATGGTAAGTGGGTTTTATTAGAATGATTAAGGTAAGTGGTGAGTGTTGGAAGGGGAAATGAGTGAGACAGAATGTTGGTGCAGGCTGGTTTTTGATTGGTTGAGCAAATGGGGTTGAGAGTTTTGTATTTGAGTGTTTGGCAGCTGAATGGCAGAGAGGGGTTTTGACTTAGAAGGAAGAGGATAGGAAGAGTGGTTGTAGTGTGGGTAGTTAGGCAGGATGTTATTATTCGTGTTACTAGAGCAATTTAATGTGTACTTCATCCAGAAGTAAAGAACATTTATTTGTAACCACACACTGAAGAACCTGAGCACAAAGTATTCATATTCAAATATATTATTTAATAAATCACTTTGGTTCAAGACATGCCTGATTATTTTGCCAGCTTCTATAATACATATAAGGATTTATATAAACAAGGGTCGTGAAACAGTATCTTTTTTTTCACAATAATTTTTATTCAAATTTTCATAAAACAAACAAAACAAAATCATAAAACATTCAAAGACAAAAAACAAAACAAAACAAAAATGATTAAAAAAATGTTGACTTCCCATTTGTCGCAGATCAGTTATAGGTCTACAATATATAACAATCCTGTCTCTTAAATTATATTATAAAATCACTTTCCTCCAGTAGTTATCTTAATTAATCATCAAATCTCATAAACATTACTTTATTCTTTCCACAAAAAGTCAAAGAGAGGTTTCAATTCTTTAAGAAATATATCTATCAATTTTTCTCCAAATAAACATGTCGATTAATCCATCTTTTTAATAATAATAATAATCTTATTGTCATAACCATAGTCCAAATAAACATATCGATTAATGCATCTCATCAAATCTGTTAGGTCCAATAATTTCAATAGCCATTATTCCATTATCCATATTAATTCCATCTTCCATCTTCAATAGTCCTGTTAAGTCCAGTAATTTCAGTGTCCAATCTTCCATTATCAGTATTCCATAGTAATCTTGCTGTCATAGCCATAGTCATATAATAAGAGTCTGATGGGAATTTCCTCTATCCCAAATATTTTCTTGCCATCAATTCTGAATAAGTTGCTGAAATATTGTTGTAAAGTCATATCTCTGTTCTTCTTTTTTACAAAATGCACTGGCTCATCTCTTGAGAGTTTTTCCATTGTCACATGGCTGCAGTTAATTCCATAGATTTTCTCTATATCAAGCTCCATCACGTCATTCCAGTCCAGAAAATTATCCAAGCCATTGATAACTTTATCTCTAATATCTTCATTAATTTCTTCAGAGATAACGTTAAATTCCAAACAGTAGATTTTATTTCTAATATCCATAAACTCCAGATCTTTTTCCAATTCCACATTTGTTCCAATCTCCAGGGCTTGTATCTTCCCTTTATTTTTTCTTTTCTCATCTCTGATCTCATTCTCCTCTCTCACAGGATCCCCTATTTCTTTAAGCTCCTGCGTCATTTTGCTCAGTTCAATTTTCAGCTCCTTACTGCCCTGTCGCAGGGTTTGTTTCGTTATCTCAATCTCATCCATTATTTTCTGAAACATAATTACTTCCAGATTCTCAGCCACTTTCTTGATTGCCATTTTTAAAACCACGAAAACAAAACAAAACAAAAATAAAGAAGAACCACTTCTTATTTCAGCAACAATTGGGTTAATATTCCAGGCTTGATGACATCACAGTATAAACAGAGCAGCCTGCCTTATCTCTCTATGTTCAAGAATACAAAACAAATTTAGTTCCCAGCATCAAAACAGTTAGTGGCGTCGTGAAGAAGCAGATTCGTCAAAATAAAATAGACCAAAAAGAGAATAGTCCCAAGCAATATAATGTTCCAAAGTTCATATTTTTTATTTTTTTTCTCCTCGGAATAGAAATCCCTCTTCTGTTTATATCTTTAGAATGCACTTCCAGGACAGCTTTTTGCAATAGAAACAGAGATAAGCTGTTAATTTCGTGAATAACAGAGAAGAGTTATAGCTCACCCAGAAGTTCTTTAAAGCTGATTCATTTGACAAATCTCTTTTTGCTGCAACAATTTAAACCAAGTAAAAAAAGAATAGAAAGAAGAAAGAAGGGTGCTTGCCTGTTAGTCCGTTTTCTCTTTGAAGAAAAGATAAACGTGTCGCATTAATCAGATAGAGCTTGTTCGGAAGTCCGTCCGGCATTGCTGGCTGGACCTTTTCTCATAAATTAATGAAATCCAGTCCTCCCAACAAAAACAGGCTTTTGAGGTTGATCTCTACGTTTCTCCCTGCCCGGGAAAAATTTCATCAGTCAAAAAAAAAATGTTCTGACTGATTTATACCTGAATAAGCTTCTTCTGAGGCGGGAGCCCGTCTCAAAAGCAGGCACAAGCGAAGTCACCCTTCCCGGAAGTCGGTCGTGAAACAGTATCAAACAGTGGCAGTGAAATTACTTCAGAGTACAGTAGCAGGTTAAGGAAGCAAACCCATAGCTGTGATCTTAAGAAAGGACACAAAAAGGCACAGGGGGGTGAGGCTTGCCTATAAACCTGGTGAATATAGCAAGGGCTGAGGAAATAAAGCAGTATTGCTATATAAAAGTGTATTTGAGGAGAAATAAATAATGTGCCCCCTTCATCTGCTACTACAGAAAAGGAGGTGGTGGGTTAACAGAGAGGTAAAGACGCAACAAACACAAACTCAATGCTTGTTCCAAATACAAGCATTATTTCCATTATCCCCCAGAAATACAGCCTATATATTCTGGGGTTGAATGAAAAGCTTGTTGTTGTTATGTACCTTCAAGTCAATTACAACTTATGGCAACCTTATGAATCAGTGACCTCCAAGAGCATCTGTCATGAACCACCCTGTTCAGATCTTATAAGTTCAGGTCTGTGGCTTCCTTTATGGAATCAATCCATCTTTTGTTTGGCCTTCCTCTTTTTTTACTCCCTTCTGCCTTATGCTAAAACATCAAGTGGAGACCATCAGTGATATTTCAAAGGATATGAAGCTCAAACCAAACCTTTAGGAGTACAGTGTGAAGCAGAGGAGTTTCTCTAAGAACAGAGGTGGCTATCAGAGGAGGGCCACAAGGATTATCAGGTGACTGGAAATAAAGCCCTTGAGGAGAGACTGAAACACCTGGGCATGTTTAGCCTTGAGAAGAGAAGACTGAGGGGAGATATGATAGCACTCTTGAAGTATTTGAAAGGTTGTCACACAGAGGACCACCAGGATCTCTTCCTGATCATCTCAGGACACAGAATAATGGGCTCAAGTTACAGGAAGCCAGATTCCAGCTGAACATCAGGAAAAACTTCCTAACTGTTAGATTAGTATGACAATGGAACAAATTACCAGGGGGAGGCTTTCCAACACTGGAGGCATTCAAGAGGCAGCTGGACAGCCACCTGTCAGGTATTCTTTAACTTGGGATTCCTGCATTGAGCAGGGGGTTGGACTCAATGGCGTTATAGGCCCCTTCATACTCTACTATTCTATGATTCTAACCCAATTCCCAACAGCATGGCCAATGGGAGCTGATGAGAGTTGAAGTCCAACATCTAGATCAGGTTAGCCACACCTGCTGTAGAAGAATTTGGGTCTTGGTGGTGGTTGCGAAAAAGCTGCATCTTGGGAGACCTTTTCAGAGTATAAAGGTTTTGAAGAGCTATGCTTTTTGGCATCAACTGTGCTCTTATCAGTAATGCCAATATTTACCTGTACTGCACAACATTTATTTAGTTATTTATAAAGATATTTGTATACCATTATTCAATTACAAAAAACAAAGTGTTTTACATCATATCTATATGTGCAATAAAGCCATGTAAAAATTTAAATCATTAAAGAACTATTACAGAAAGATATCTTCTCAATTGTCTGGATATGCCTTGCGACATGGAAACGTTTTCAGCAGACATTCAGAAACAGAGCTTGGAAAAGTTACTTTTTTGAACTACAACTCCCATCAGCCCCAGCCAGCATGGCCACTGGATTGGGCTGATGTGAGTTGTAGTTCAAAAAAGTAACTTTTCCAAGCTCTGTTCAGAAATCAAAACAGATCAAGATGCCTGCTGCTCATACACATATTAATTTATTTATTATTTGATATATATCCCGCCCTTCCTTCCAGCAGGATAATATGAGATTATCTGCTCATAAAGCAATACAAATTCTTGCAAATAGAAATATTTAGCCACATTTTGTTCCAAGAAAGAGAGATTAAAGATGATCTTAAAATACCAATGAACAAAAACAGACAGGCCTTCTCTGGTTAAGATCTAACAATGGTCTAATCAAGATTATAATCTTAATTTGGACTGTATCATGTTGTCCATTTTCAAAACCTCTGAAAAGTCTTGATGGATGAACAATTTGTTAAATGTAAACAAACAACTGGAAATAATGAAGTCAACTTTGCTTAAGGCTTGCAGAGCAGAAGCACAAATCTCCAAGGCATTGCAGCATTTTATTTTTATTTATTTATTTCTTGTGAAAAGGGCCCACATATGAACAAACAAACAAAAAGACCTTAAGTGATCTCTGTCAATGCTTTCTGGGGTAATTGCTCCTGGGTTTTCTGCAGCAATCTACTGGTGTTCAATGTTTATTTCCTATACACTCCAAGAACATATGCTAGCAGAAAGTATATTTTAATGGATAGGTTGTTACAAGTTCCTGTCCAGCAGTGTACCAAGGGATATAAACTTCATATTTAGGAAGCAACTCTCAGAGTAAGCTTGTGGTAAAAGATGTGTATTTACTCTGGGACTGTCTAAATCAGCCTTTCCCAACCAGTGTGCCTCCAGATGTTGTTGGACCACAACTCCCATCAGCCTCAGCCAACATTGTCAATGGTCAGGAAAGATGGGGATTGTGGTCCTACAGCATCTGGAGGCACACTGGTTGGGAAAGGCTGGTCTAAACGCTAAGCTCTGTTATAGAAGACAGAGCAAGTTTCCTGCATTGCCTGCACTGCATTACCAAGTGCTGTGATATCTGTTCTGCTAGATTTATTTCCTTCTTTAGACACTGTTGCTTTCCTGCGCTGAATGTTGATGGAGGAGGAAGATGCACAAAAACATATTACTGGTTGATATTCCTTTCTATTACAATCCAGGTCAAATTAAATGTGATGCTAAATGCTTCATTAGGAAGCATGTAAGCTTTAAAATTAATCATAGGTCCCATTTTCACTGGGACTGCAGCATGCAGGGAGGGGAGGATTGGTCCTTCCCTCCCCAACCATTATCCCATCTAAAAATATCCACACACTGCTATTAGCCTTCAAAAATTGTTTCCATTGACACCATTCAGTCTCCTCCTGGATAGAAAAGCATGACAAAAAGAGAAGTTATGATCCTGCAGTGAATTTAAACCAAATAACACAGAGAGGAAAGAAAAAGCTTACACAGGGAAAAAAGGGTTTCTGACCTATTGGACCTCAGCCAAGAAATCAAAGCATTGCATTATCTGCTTTAGTTCCAGTTTAGGTGCAGCTGCACCAAAATTATTCCACTTCATGCCCATAATGGTTTCATAACCAGTTCAGCACACTTTACTTTCATATCTCTGTTTATACAGAAATATCATTCTCACAACGATAGTGATTGGTATGTTCTTAGTATTATTTTATTTTATTATATGCTAAAGGTATGCATCAGCTATCCTTGTACCCGAAATAACAAGATAAAAATTGGAATGCTTTTGGGTATTCTTTCATGTTACCATATCAGATCATGCTATTAATAAGGTGTGTTGGGAAATCAGAGACTGCCCAACCTTTTGAGTAATTCTTTAACCTCAGTTTTTCCATAAAGTTAAACACATGCCCATTCTCTATCCCCCATTACTTTCTGAGAAATGAAACCAAGCTGACTGGGGAAGTACCATCAGCTTGAGAAGGAAAAGAGTGCAGAGGAGTGGAGATCTTTCATTTTTATGGATAAGTCTAGCTTTTAATCATATTGAATTATTTTCTCAGTGCACTCCAATCACAGTGATTTGGAAGAAAGATGTTGAATTAAACACATGGATCGTCCTTCTCCTCTGAGTAATGGAATTAGTAGCTTCTTGAGAGTTCTGACTAAAATCCAGAGCAAATTCCACCGCCCCACTGACATGGAGACACCAGCCGCCACTGCCTAACAAAAATAATAGCTCTATTTGTCTGAAATAGATAATAGCTCTATTTTACACAGACTCTAAGTGCGATTGGCATATTTTATACTCAGTTATCTGAATTAAAGTACAAAATATTAAGGAAGAATTCATCCTGGGTTTGGGGTACTCTCTCCCATTCCCATCAGATCACCCATAGTGAAAGCACTGTTTCTAGGGGCAACAGTGGCTCCTGGACTATTAACCCCCATCACTATTACAGTCAATGTGGGACTGCAATGCTACATGCTCTTACTCAGGAATAAGTCCCACTAAACTGAACTCCTGCATAAACATGCATAAAATCTCACCGTATGAGGTCAAAACACAAAGGCTTCAGCCCAGTTTTGCTTTTAATTTTTTGAGAGAGACAGAAACAAACAAAATCTTAATTGCAAACCCATAAGAATAACCTAGTGAGGATGCACTTTAGACATCTGTCTTATTTGTTAAAGAGCATTCCGTTGGGAATATAACATTGTTTTACAGTTTTCTATTGTTTTTTGCTAACTGTGCAAAATGAGTAAGGTAGTGGTTAGGGTGTTGGACTACGACCTGGGAAGCCAGGGTTCAAATCCCCACACAGCCATGAAGCTCCCTGGGTGACCTTGGGCCAGTCACTCCCTCTCAGCCTCAGAGGAAGGCAATGGTAAACCACCTCTGGATACCACTTACCATGAAAACCCTATTCATATGGTTGGAATCGACTTGAAGACAGTCCATTTCCATTTTCATTTTTCAGTCTTTATGACTTCTTTGCATTTTAATTTTTGTATTTTTCTGATTTTTTGGTGTGGTTTATATTTATGGTTTTATTGTATATCTGTGTGTGAAAGAATGTGTGTGAAAGAGAGAGAGAGAAAGAGAGAGAGAGAAAGAGAGAGAGATCAGTCTACATATGTTCTTAAAAAAACAAATATTAAGCACACTACTTGAGAGTAAATCTCACTAATCTCAGTGGGACTCACTCTGCATAGGATCAGGCACCCAATTTTCTTCTTGCCTTAAATTTTCTCTAAAATCATTTAACTCTCATTGATTTCTAAATTAGCTTCAGTCAGAAAAGGAACTGATCTCCTAGGAGAGGTAAATTGCATGTGATTACGTACAATCACTGTTCACAGATAAAAATGCCATTTCCCCCCTACTATGGGAAATCAATGATAGATAATGCCCTGGAAGTGTCTTGTGCAGGGCTGGCACCAGAGGGCAGCCAGGTTGGGCCCTGGCCAAGGGACCCTGAAGGGCACCTCCTTAGGGTGGATGGATAGTGGTCCCTTCTGTGATCTATGGCAGCCTTGGCTCCTGACCCTGCTGTAGATAACAGAGAGGGAGCTCCCAGGCACCCCTATTACCGTGCAGGCCTGCAAACGCCTGCCTGTATGCCCCACCTACCTTTCCCTTGAAGTAAATGTTGGCCACGCTGCAGGCACATGCCTGCCATCAACCAAGATGGCAGCCAAGGTTTCCCTAAGAGGCTCATGCCACTGCTGCCATCGTGGTTGATGGCAGGTATGCACATGCGTGTGTGTAACGGGGCCCAGGGCAGGCTGGTGCCCAAGGGACCTGGCATGCTTGGTGCTGGCCCTGATCTTGTGTGTGCAGGCTATGTGGGAAGTATTACATAAAATTGAATTATAGGCTGTTTAAGTGCTTGCACAAATGACCTGACACCGAACAGTCACATGAACCATTCACACATATTTCCCAATTTCAACATGCGTCTCACTTATATTTTGCAGTCCTGCCCACCCTAGATTAATGGAAATTACAGTGAGATTGAAAGGAATGAGAATACTAGGTTATGCTAATAAATGTTTCTACAAGGATTGGTCTCGCTTTTCCTTGTATGCTCAGATGTGCAAAATTGCTCCCAGCACTGGTTATAATGAAAATAGGGGGATCTGCTGAATGAGTGCCCTGGAGACCCCTGAATTAGGCCATCTCTCTCTTTAATTTCTTTTTAAGATTTGCATTTTGATTAATAACTTGCACTTCTAAGAGATCTACTGGATTGAAGAGCTTAACTTCACATAAGAAGGCATACCCATCAACTAAAAGGATAATTGATTGTGTTCTGACCTTGGGTTTCCCCTTCCTGACTATGAAACATTGGGTTAATGGATCTAGTTTTGGACTTTAGCTACATTATTGGATAGAACTGTCCAACAATGAGATGTTGCCACAGTTGTTTGTGGGCTGGAAATGCAGGAACATGATTGAGTGGTAAAGTCTGTTTTTCTAGAAACCTTGAGGCAGTGCTAGTTCTTTAAAACCTGAAACATATAGGGTCAGATCCAAACTTTGCTCCTGCTGGTGGGCAAGGGGGGACTTTTTCCAATTTTTCCTACCTCCTGTGGCCTTGGTGCACCTCCTACACTGTTCCAGAGGATTGGGGAGCCCCCTGGAACAGTGTGGGAGGTCATGCTGGGGATTGCCGAATTGGCAAAACAAAGTCACCTCTCTCCTCCTCTCCCCTCCTCAGGATTTCTCCAGCAGATGAAAAGCCTTCCATGGTTGGAAGGACCATTTCCATCTGCAGACGATAAAGTCTGGATCCAGTCTATAGGTTCCTTATGATTTGGATCAATGATAGCTAGCTTATAGCAACCAGTTTTTCTTATATTGACAGACTGGGTCACTGCCACTGAGAGCTTTAGCCTTTTGACATAGCTGAGACAGAAATGAGGGCATAAATAACCAACCCAATCTGGTTAAAACCAGGACTAGCCCTTGAAAGTGTATCGTCTTGGTTCTTAGATAGCAATCCGTCTGGAAACATAAAAAACTAATTGCTGGTAGTAGTTAAGAAATCCTTGAAGATGCTTTCTGTGGTACCACAGAGAAGTATTTTTAAAGTCTTGTTTCTCTCCACATTTGAGATCTCTGATAAACTTGTGTAGCAGGGAATGTCCTGACTCCAATGCTGCAATTTCACTTGCAAAACAGGCTTCCAATTGCGCAGCAGAAGTTCCCCCTCCTCTCCTCTGAAGCACCCTCAAAAATCTGCTCCAGGGGATTTGGGCACCGCCTTGATGCAGATTTGGGGGGATGCACCAAGAGAGGAAAGGAAGGGAAATTTCATCGCATGAGCAGAACTCCACACACAAAGCATTGGATACAGCCGCCTGACATGAGCATTTTTTCTCATATCAGTGCAAATCTGTGTATAGAAATTGGCATGTGTCATGGCATTTCTTATCATTTCTTAAATGTTTCACAAGCCCTTTGTTGGGGTCCCATATTAATATGACATAGTGGATAGATTTTCTATTTCCTACATTTTGCTTCTTTCATAGTGCATGGGTTTTTAATATCATATTACTTGCCCTGAGCATTTGGGGAATGATGGGCTAGAAATCTTAACACAGTCTTATATCCTTGTTAGAACTATTCCCATCTAATTCAAACATCAGTAATGTTTTTCTCTTTTCTTCAGATTCAACCTGTGACCTTGTTTTCAATTTTTTGCTTAGAGTAGGGCTCATGTATTGCCAAGCTACTGGGCCCACAATTAAAGGCTCATGTTTGCATCACTATCAGATCATTAATTAACTTTAATGATACCTCTAGGTACTGTTGTCACACATTTCAGCTTCAATGAAAACCATTTAAAATGCGTATAGGAAGTCTATATTTATCCTGTCACTGACTAACAGTTGACCGATATTGGGATCTCCCTCACAATCTTCCATCAAATCAGAGCTCTGTAAAAATTGTTCAGAAAATGACTAGATTGTGAACTTTGCCATGATATTGAAGCATTTCTAAAGAATATCTGCATCATAATCCAAACAACAGTCTAAGAAACAAAACATGAACAAATAAGCAATATATATATAACGACCCTGTTGAAGCCCTTGTCACTCTGTGGAACAGTGAGGCGTGTCAGGCTCTTGACACAGTCGTCCCTGAGTACACTCTCCAGCATTGTGGAGCCTGGTTTGCACATTGCTACAAAGGTGAGCTAAGGGCAATGAAACAGGCTGGATGATGGCTAGAGCCCAAGTGGCAAAAGACGTGCTGTGAGGCTGATCAGGCACAAGTAAAACATCATAACCATGCCTACTGTGTTGCAGTGAGGGTGGCGAAGAAGGCCCACTTCTCTGCCACCATCACATCCTCAAGTAGCCGTCCAGTGGAGCATATTGTCAGGGGTCTGTTGACATCAACTCCAGGAAATGGAGTTTTAGACCCTTCGGAGGCCCACGGTGAATTGTTTGCAAGGCACATTGAGGGTAAAGTTGCTCGCCTCTGTAGCAGTCTTGATGCCCTACCCACATCTACTGAACCAATCCATATCTACTGTAGTCCCCAGTGAGGTGTCCAGTGCAACATCTGCTGCAACTTCTGGGAATGGTTTCAGTTGATGCGGCCTGATGACATGGACAAGGTGCTTGCAACGATACAGCCAGCAACGTGTCCTCTCAGCCCTTGCACTTCTTGGCTTTTAAAGCTTGCAGAAGGGAATTGATCAATTGGATCCAGGGTGTGGTCAACGCATCACTGCAGGAGGGAGTGGTTCCAGCCACCCTGAAACGAGGCAGTGATTCAACCGCTCCTGAAAAAGCCCACCCTGGACCCATTGGTCTGTGACAACTACGGCCTGGTTGCAAATACCCCCTTCTTAGGGAAGGTGATTGAGAGGGTTGTGGTGCAACAATTGCAAGTACTCTTGGACGAAACAGATTATCTTGACCCATCCCAGTCTGGGTTCAGGCCTGGTTATGGGACTGAATCAGCCTTGGTCGCCCTGATGGATGACCTTTATCAGGAGAAGGACAGGGGGAGTGTGACCCTGTTATTCTTACTTGATCTCTCGGTGGCTTTTGATACTATTAACCATTGTAACTTTCTGGGCCAACTTGGTGAGATGGGTATCGGAGGCACTATTTTGTTTTCCGGATCGTTTTCAGAGAATATTGGGTGATTGTTTTTCAACCCCCTGGCAGTTGTGCTGTGGGGTGCCACAAGGTACCATCTTGTCCCCATATTGTTTAACATCTATATGAACCCTTTGGGATCAGTCATCATGAGATTTAGGGTGAGGTGTCAGCAGTACACTGATGATACCCAGCTCTATTTCACTGTGACATCTGAATTGGGAGAGGCTGTGCAAACCCTGGGCCACTGCCTGGACTCAGTGGTGGGCTAGATGAGGGCCAATAAACTGAGTCTGAATCCTAGCAAGACAGAGATGCTGTGGGCTGGTGGTTCCCGAGTTCAGATAATTGCTCAGTTACCTGCTTTGGATGGGGTCATACTCCTTCTGAAAGAGCAGGTTTGTAGTCTGGGATGGACCTGGGTCCATCTTTTGTTGCTAGAGGCCCAAGTGACCTCAGTGGCTAGGAGTGCCTTTTACCAGCTTCAACTGGTAAGATAGCTGCAGCCTTTTCTGGACCAGGATAGCCTGACCACTGTTGTCAATGCACTGGTAACCTCCAGGCTGGATTACTTTAATCAGGGCCAGGGCCAGGGCCAGGCACAGCTCCTTCCTATTCCATCTATTTCTCTCCTGTCTTCTCCTGTCATCTGCTGCTGTGTGCGCTGCGCATGCAGGGCTGCCATCCACCAAGATGGTGGTGGAGGCTTCTCTAAGGAACTGATCCGCCCCACCATCTTGGTTGATGGCACGCATACACATCTTGGTTGATGGCAGAAGACAGGAGGTAGGTGGAGTGAGCGAATGGATGGGCGGCGTGGAAGCTCCATCTCTGTGATCCGGATCATGGAAGGGGAGCGCTACTCTCCCACCTTAATGAGGGGCCCTTAAGGGGCCCCTCAAGTTGCAGGGGCCCTCAGCCAGGGCCCAACCTGGCCACCCTTTGGCGCCGGCCCTGACTGTAATGCGCTGTATGTGGGGCTATCCTTGAGGTTGGTCCAAAAGCTGCAGCTGGTGCAAAATGCAGCAGCAAGACTGCTCAGTGGGGCAGGGTATCGTCAACATGTCACCCCATTGCTGAAAGAATTGCACTGGGTGCCCATTAGTTACCGGGCTAAGTTCAAGGTTCTAGTTTTGGTGTACAAAGCCCTATACAGTTAGGACCAGGATACCTGAAAGACCGTCTTATCCCTTATATACCCAGTCAATCACTGTGCTCTGCAGGTGAGGGCCTCTTGCAGATACCATCTTATCAGGAGGTCCGTTCAGCACAACATAGGAAATGGACCTTTAATGTAGTTGCATCTACCCTTTGGAATTCCCTCCCCTTAAATATTAGACAGGCACCATCTCTATTATCTTTTCGGCGCCGACTGAAGACCTTCCTCTTTCAACAAGCCTTTTAAGTTGGGACCTTATCCCATTCTGCGTTCTGTGTTGGAATTGTTTTTTAATATTTTTAAACCTTTTCTTAAAGATGTTTTTAAAGCTTTTTAAAATATGTTTTTAAAGATGTTTTGTTTGCATATGTTTTTAATGGTTGTTTTTTTAAAAATATATTTTAAATTCTGTTTTTATGATGTTTTAAAGTGTTTTTAGTGCTTTTGTTTGCCGCCCTGGGCTCCTACTGGGAGAAAGGGTGGGATATAAATCAAATAAATAGATAAATAAATAAACGTCTGGGCTGCAAACAATGAAGAATCAGTTGTATCCAACATAGTGCTAGGTCAAGGTCCCATCAGTGCAAGGATTGCCACTAGCACAATGGAACTTCATCCTCTTCCCCCTGTGTGACTCCTAAATCTGTTCTAGGGATTCCCCAAACCCTCTGGAGCAGATTTGGGGATAGCACAGGGTGCACAGAGGGAGGAAAGGAGGGAAAGTCCCATTGTGATAGGGGTGATCCTTGCACTGATGGGACAAATTAGTTGAATACTGCCCAGAGATATTGGCCTATCTAAGGTAGTTTGCTCTGACTGACCTCAGCTCTCCAAAGACTCAGGTAGAGGTCTTTATTAATGAGAGATATCGGGGACTGAACCTGGAGTCTTCTGAGCTGTGACATCCCATTCTCTGTAAAGTACTTACAGAGGATCAGTTTTGGTTTGTAACCCTGGATTCTCATGAGAACGATGGTAGTACCCACAGAGTGCATAATTTTCATAGTAGCACACTGAACATGTACAAAGTAGTCATTTTTCTTCTTGCATGCACACCTATTATTGCAGAAATGGCAGGAAGCAAACTATACCAGTGTGTGAATACACATCATGATTTTGTAGGCTTTTGTACACACTGTCATTTGGTGCACATGAAGCTCCTAGGTGTGCAAATTCTCCATTCATTTGAGTGGGCAGGACAGATCTATCCATGCAAGCAAACATTTCCTAGTTGCACATAATAGCTCTCCCCTATTCATCTCTATCCCATGCACCTTATAGCATATTGCCAGACTGGGCTGATGAAAAGGGGCAAAGACCCAGAATGATATGGCTAGCTAAGTTATCCTTCTGATGACAATTAACAGGATTTCCCAAACAAGAACCCTAGGAAATTTAACCCTTTCCTCTCATCTCCCATGGCTGCTATTAAATTTTGTGTTGTTTTTACTGATGTGAAGTGATGCACTTGCTGTCACATCTAGTTGGCTTTAAAAGTGTTAAAGAGTCTTGGAGGAATTTAAAGGTTTTCACCTAGACTGAAAATGATAACAGAGTAAGCAGTGGGTAAACTTTCCTGGGGACAGCATGCCAGAGTTGGTTATCACCACTGAGAAGGCCCTGTTTTTTATCCTTATGACCTGCCTCACCTCAAGTGGTGGGGGGTCCTGGAGGAGGGGTCCAAATCAGTGGTGGCAGCTGCCCATTGGGACTGGTGGGGCAGAAGCAATGCAGCTAATATCAGATGGACCTCTGTTTCTACATCAGATGGTTGTTTCGGTAAAATCCTTGGGATCCTAAATTAATTGCTAATAACACATCAGGCTACTGTACTGAGAAACTCACAGGAGAAGAGCCTTTTTTTAAAGGTTGGCAATCCTGCTGCCACCTTGTAGTCTAGAAAGATACCTAAGGTTCTAGACTGCTGATTCTAAGTAAGGTTATCTTACTTTTTTCTTAACAGATCTCCTGTGCCTTTTAGCATGTGTTTTTAAATAGCTTTTTTAAAAATGTGTTTTTAAATTTGTATATTTGTTTTTAATGTTTTTAATTGTTGTAAACCACTCAGAGAGCTTTGGCTATGGGGCGGTATACAAATGCAACAAATAAATAAATAAATAAATAAGATCCTCAGGAACACAGACATTCAGCAAGAGCAGTTTTGTCAAGAATGGAAATCCCCTAGTTTGAGGGAAACTTTATCTGTTTTTCATGCAGCCCTTAAAGCCTTAGAACACTGGCAACTGGCCTATGTGCAGGACACAACACTTCTTGTTGCAACAGCAGCAGCAGCAAACAGAAAGCGTATCTATTATATTTTTATCCTGCCTTTACTCCAAGGAGCTTACGGCAGTGTATACAGTTAGTAATCTGTGGGAGAATGTAACAGCATGTGCCCATGACAGACCAGCATCTGGTTCATTTTAAGTCAGAGATCTGGCAACTCTAAACTCACCCTGGCTTATTCCCCCACCCCTCCTTGTTTTCCCAACCTATTACGCCATACCGAAAGACATGGATGCAAGCATTTATTGCACTAATCCTCAGATGGATATTTGACTGTTCCAGAGGAAAATTGTGAGCACTGGTTAGACGGCCTACATGGAGGCAATTTCCACAATGTTTTTGCTGTTATTGTTGTTCCCGAGAGGAAAGGCATAGTGCACCTTGCTGGACAGAAGAAGCAACTTCTGAATATAAAGCAAAGGCAAGAGATCAGCCTGAGGGTAGAAACACTCTCACTGTTCTGCTGATTCCAGTTTGTCTCCACCTCTTTCTTCTGAAAATGGGGGCAAATGACACTAATCAAACCCTGCCTTTTTTACTGTAAAATCTGGTGGGAGCAGCCTGAGTACATTTTTTTAAAAAATTCAGCTTCAAAGAGATTTCACAACTGATTGGCAGATTAACCCATTCCCCCTACAGGTGTGGCTAATGGAAACTCTTTGATCTAGCAACTAGTGTGTTCACAGCCTTAATTTCTGAAGTGTGGCTGCTTGCGGGGGTGAAAGAGAGTAAGTGCTGAGGGCTCAGGTTCTGGTTGGCAGGACTCCACCCCAGACAGGGCCAGATTATCCATTAGGCTTAGCAGGCTGAAGTCTAGGGGCCCGGAGCTCTTGGGGGCCCATGGGGCACTGGCCTGAGTGCCCCTGGAGCTACAGGGGCCCCTCCGCTCTCCTTCCGCGATCCACAGAAGCATCCGCAGACCGCCATCCCCCCGCTATCTCCCCACTTTACCTACCTTTCCGTTGTTTTTTGCAGCGTGCAGATTTGCCATCAATAAAGATGGTGGCCGAGGTTTCCTTAAGGGGCTGAAGCCTCTGCCGCCATCTTGGCTGATGGCACACATGCGTACTACACGCGCGCATTTCTGTCATCGAAAAAGATGGTGGCAGAGGCTTCAGCTCCTTAGGAGAACCTTGGCCACCATCTTGATTGATGGCAAACCTGCGCATACCGCAAAAAACAATGGAAAGAAGTGAAGAGTGGGGATAGGGGGCCCCAAACACCAGTCAGCCTAGGGGCCCTCCTCAGCTTAATCCGGCCTTGACCCCAGACACCCTTAATTACCAGACTCCACTGCCTTCTTCAGATACTCCACTCCCAAATCATCTGGCTTTTAAAGGTCAGAATTATGCCTCTAAATAGAGTGGGATCCCATGCAACTGTTTAAGCGCTAGCTAGCTTCTGAGGTGTGAAGGGTGACAATGAAAGAGAGGGCCCTTTTAATGATGCCCCCATTTGTAGAATGCTGCCCAAACAACACTCATCTGACATCAACTTTAATGTCATTCTGGGGGTTCCTCTTCTTCCAGGCCTTTTAAAAGTGATCTTCTTCCTTTAAAAAAAAAAATCTGTTTCAGCATGTATTATCTTATTGCTCCCTATAAACTGAGCATGTGTACACAGACCATAAGTACTTTTATTGGTCATTAGTTGTATTATTATAGGACATTGTATTGTACATTACCTAGAGGCTGTGCTATTAGAAGACTAACAAATTTAATAAATAATAATAATAGCTAGCCATTTTGGCACCATTAATAGCAGCCTGGCACACAGAACTTAAGCAGATGAAGTCTGCAAGTGTTGTAGCTCTATGCTAGGAAAAGCTTAATTTGTTTAATTTTTGGATGTTTGGCTTCTCTTAAACATATAGGAGCAGGGCCCATGATAGTAGGTCCTGATACATTTCTCACTCAGCACCAACATTTTTGTTGTAAGCAGCAATGACAAAATGACAATCTCTAGATGTCTTATTTTCTCCAAGGACTAATTTGGGTTCGTGTTGCATAGAAAAGGCAAAGTAAATTTACATGCACATTGATTCACAACAGCAGGAACTAAAATTGGAAAACAGATCCTGCATTAATTAGAAGTTCTGGATGTAATGACTTTAAGTACTGTATTTCCTTCCAACAATTTTGGTCTGTTTAATTTATCAAAATGTCAAAAAGTAATACATATGGGATTGGGATAGCACGAAAGAGGAAAATAACAAAGGTTAAGATATGTGAAAAAATTGCTACTATTCTAACTCAAACAATCTGTTTGACAAAGATACAAAGTTTTGGAATATAAGTCATCTAGGTCAAAGCAGTATGTTTTTGGCTTCTTTTGTTTTCTTTTTCCCTTGGAAAGAAAAATGCTGAGAATCATGAAAAAATTACATTCAGGATTGTTTCTTAATTGCCAAATGTTGCTATATATCAACACTATCCTTCAGTCTTTTTAGGCATATTTTCCTTGAGAAGCTGCTACATCCTCAAATGCCTGTAGGAAAGATTTGTATTCCCTATTATTCAGTTTGTCATAATGTGTAATTCTCATTCAAATAAGGCAGTGCTTAAATAACTTATTTGGCTTAGCAGTCTGAATTTTTTTTTGAAAGTCACGGCAGCTGGAACAAATTGGGAAGTGATAAAGGAGAATCTTCTGAATTCCTGTTTTATTCACTTTTATTCACTTATAGGTGCCTTTATACTGTGGTTTTACTGGTTTTGGGATGTGTTTGTTTTTGTTTTAATAATATTTTTGTTTTAGACTGCACACTGCTTAGCTGTTTTTCAAATATTAAGCAGTATATAAATGCTTTTTACATAAAAATAAATAAATATCTGAGGTGTGGAAAGTGCATTATTTCACTGCTGAAAAAGCAATTAGACCTCCCACAGGGAAGCAGGGCTTGCATGCATAGGAATCTAGGAAGCTGCCTAGTCAGATTATTGATTCAGCTAGCTCAGCTACCTATGGCAGGGGTGGTTAACCTGTGGCTCTCCAGATACTGTTGGACTTCAACTCTCATCACCCTTGGCCAGTATGGCCAATAGTCAGGGATGATGGGCATCCGAGTTCAGACACATCTGGCAGGCCAAAGGTTAGCCACTCCTGGTCTATACTGACAGTGGCTCTCCAGAGTTTCAGGCATGAGTCTTTCCCAGCCCTTCCTGAGTTCCCTGCAACAGCACTTGCAACTTTTTGTATGGGTAGTGCATTCTTTACTACAGAGCTACAGCCCTTCCCAAAGTGTCAACCGTGCAGTTGGTTTTGGCTGTATGTATATCAGGTGTGATCTGAGACATACAACTTAAATCTATGTTCAACTTAAATCAAAAACAAAAAAAGCATGGCTCTGCACTATTGGGGGTGGGGGGAAATGTGGGCTGTTGTTTTTTCAGGACTTTCGTTCCAGCACTTCCAGGGGACTAACTGTGAACGAGTGCAATAGTATTGCAGTGGCCTGTTCCTATTTTTGTATTTTGACAGGAAGGGAGCAGCTGGAAGTGAAGAGGGGACTGCATCTCTGTTCCAGAATTGTTGTCCTCCTTCCTCAATGGCTTCTCCCTCCCTCCCCTCCCCTATCCACAAAGGAGGATTCAAAAGCTGTGTTTGCCCTCACAAACATGGAGGAACATAGGAAGCTGCCTTGTACTGAGCCAGACCATTGGCCCATATAACTCAGTACTGTTTACACTGACTGGCAGCAATTTGCCAAGGTTTCAGCCCTACATGGAGATGCCGAGGATTGAACCTAGGACCTTTTGCATGCAAGAGCAAATGCTCTACCGCTTAGCTGCCCTCCCCTTAAGTCCATGATTTTGTTTATATTTCTTATACACAGAAGCTATAAAGTACCTATTTTGTATATATGTGCATTCTGTGGTCACTCTCACATTATGTTCACACTCTCAGGCCACATCTGCACCTTACTCCCAGAGTGGTTTAAACAGTAGCTCTTCCCAAAGAACTCTGAGAATTGTAGCTCTTGGAGTAGAATAGGGGTCTCCTTACAACTCTCAACAATCTTAACAAACTACAGTTCCCAAGATTCTTTGGGGGAAGTCATTGATTCAGAGGCACAATCGTGCTTTAAATCTACGGTGCAGATGTGGCCTTATACAGATACCAGTGGGGCAAAGCAATCCAACTCATGGGAAGCTGGTGGAAAGGGTTCCAGTGGAGGAGAAGCTGGTGGGAAGGTCTGCAGCATCCAACTGCCATTCAGGAGTCTCTGGGCTGGCTGAACGCAGGCTCAGCTGGGAACTGTGCATGGGGACCAGAAAGTAAAAGCTGGCTCTCACGAATACCCTAACCAAGGAATAAGCACTCCCCATAGACTTCCATTGTAATTATTTTCTTAGACTGACCTTTTTGTTGGCATAATTTTGGCCCGGATCGGGACTAAGAGTGCTCTGAGGCTGCTTTCACACATGGGGCTAATAGCACTAGTTTAACGGATTAAAAAGGTAGCGCTTCTGTCCCGATTTCTAAAATCCTTTTCACACTGCAGTACTTCTTGCAATAAGGAACAGTACTTTCTCAGCCGATATAGCGACATTTCGCACAACTGTCTTTCACACAGCTTATTTTTGTCCCTCACCCATACACACAGTTCCCCAATGTGTAGGAGATCTAAGATCTTGTCCCGTCGCCATGTAAGCCCTCTCCCTTTAGGATCTGACTTTTTAAATTATTGTAGTTGTATCAAGACAGGGTGGGTGGGAAATGCTGCTGCTATCTGCACTGATGCCAGAATACCGGTACAACATTCATCAGGCAAAAAAAAAACCCTGCGCGACTAAAGAGCGGAAACGCACTGCATGCTGGGATGCCTGCCACATGAGCGGCAGCAGCTAGCAAAAAACTCCCGTGATCTTCCGGGTTCCCAGCCTTGCTAATGGATTATTTCTGGTATCATTTATTGCGGAAATTAGTGCTATACTTGCACTACATTCCACCAGAATTCCAGAGCTACCCGGTATGTTGTGTGAAAGCTCAGATATAATGCACAAATTACCAGGTAAGAAATCGTCAGAATAACGGAATAAAGTGCAGTGTGAAAGCACCCTGAATGGGAGTTGGATGTTGCATAAGTTTCCCCCCCCCTGGCCCCTGGAATACCCCTTTTGGGGAGCTTATACCAGGCTGGGCTTACCCAGCAGATCCCTGGCTAAGCCGGCAGAGCCCAGCTCCACCGTGGCTAAGCCCATATCCAACTCCCCTTAGCCTGGCATAAATACAAATTGGATTGCACCCCAAATCTGCTAATGAGAAAAGATAACATTATCAGTTTTTAAGATTCTGCATTTATAAAGGGGGAAAGCCTTTTTTTTTTTTAAAGGAATAGCCTCATGGCTTTCCTTTCAACAAAACGATTCTTTCATTTTATGCAGGAACCAGCACGATCACTTTGTATTAACATCAGAGAAAACCATTATAAATTGCACTACCAATGGTATATGACTCCATATAGACTCAGTAAAATTTATACTACCTGTGATGGAAAATGTGGGAGATGTGGATATTCAAGGGCAGATATGGAACATATTTGGTGGACTTGTCCAGTTAGTAAAACCTGTTGGGGTAAGATGGTAAAGGCAATATCATTAATAACATCTTACACGTTGCCAGTAGATCCCATGATCATTTTGCCAGTAGATCCCATGATCAACAAATCAATCATAAGGAGTTAATGTGGAATAATAGTAACTGCGTGTATATTTGTTGCACAAAAATAGAAGAATAGGTCAGCACTGACAGTGAAAGAATGGTTAGCAAAAATTCTGAAGGTAGCAAAGATGTATAAGCTTACAAAATTAATTAGAATGAAAGATGGCAGACATGAAAGAGAAGATTTTAAAGATAAATGGAATCCTCTAATCAAATTTATGAAAAACAAACATAACATAAATGTTGATGTATATAATAGTTTTTCACTGTGGTGAAATATATTGTAATATATAAGTGTTTATAATACGTATATATTTTGCTATTTGGTGTCTTTCCTGTATGTTTACATCAGATTTAATAAAGTTCAATAATGTATTTTTTATAAAAAGAAAAAGAATGAAAACTATATTTCCATCAGAAGCAGATAGAGCAATGGAAATGCTTTAGAAATATATGTTTTAATCCCACCTTTCTGAGAAGTGTAGAAAAATAAAAAGCAATTATCCAGACTTACCCCTTCCAAACACAAATTAAAGAAGGAAAGAAAAAAGTTAGCCTACTCATAACAGCTGTGATAGATGCAATGTTTTTTAAAAACCTCTCTTTTTCCTCAAGTTGGAAGGTGCAGTTTTGCAACCTTGTTTCCCTAATGTAGTAGGCCAGAGTCCTCCTGTCTAGCAGGGCCAGTCCAAGCCATTTTGTTGGCTGCAGCAGAGCAGCAAATGTTGCCCCCCTACAGTCAAAGTACATATTAGTACTCAAGGTTGGTCAAGTTATTTTATCTCCCGAGGCAGAAAATCTTAAAAATGCCTGTATCCCTTCAAGGAAGTAAAAATAAACAATAATAAATTAAATAGCCAACAACTTCCTACCCTCTCAGACACCTATGGCAGTGAACTCATTTTTCTTAATGGTAGGACCACACCTGTGTTTAGTCATGCATCTGCCCACCTTCACTCCCAAGGAGCACTGAACTGAGTGACCACTTCTACAAACATGAATTCTCCATATCATCCCAACAACATCATCTAGGGTTGCCAGGTTCAGGGCCTGAGACTGATCCTGTATCTTTAGGAGAAGAGAAAGTCAGCCAAGTGCAGGTGTTCTTGCAACACTGTAATGGGAAAAACCACAAGGTGGAATTCTCCCTTCCCCCTGCACAACTTTTAAAGATACAGAAGACCTCTTGAAGGCTGGGCCTGACAACCAAGAGGTCTGTATCTTTAAAAGTTGTGCAGGGGGAAAGGAGAATTCCACCTTGTGGTTTTTCTCATTACAGTGTTGCAAGAACACCTGCACTTGGCTGACTTTCTCTTCTTCTAAAGATACAGGATCAGTCTCAGGCCATGAACCTGGCAACCCTACTATCATCCCAGATTCTGTTTGTTTGTTTGTTTGCTGAGTTGCATTTATATCCCACCTTTTCTCCGAGAAGCTCAGGGTGGCATATATGGTTCTCCCATTCCTCATTTAATACCCACAACAGCCCTGTGAGAAAGATTCTATTTTGCTATAAATCTATCCTTTCTTAGTACGACAGAATTATAGCCATGAATTTGAACTGTACACCTATCTGCAGCAGGCATGTACAAGCCAGATTTATCTGAATAGACAAGACCTGGGTTCTGCTCTTTGGGGCATAACTAGACATGATGTGTGAGATCTGCAAACTCACACAATTAACATTGTGTGGAGTGCGAGAGTGGGGATGCTCCCCCTCAGGGTTCTCAATCAGGGGAGGGGGATATTTATGTAAACCAAACTCTGCTCTTCAGACTCTTCCTAATATGTGGAGATCAGGGAGGGGTATAGCAAGGAATGTGGGGGTGAGGCCAGCAGGTGCGCCCAGTTTTCCTGCTGTACATGATCCTAATTTTTTGATGTTGCATGTCCAAATAGGGCTGTAATCCCTTTCAAAGCAGCCCGGGGTTTTGAGGGGGGGATTGCTAGCATTCCAAGGGCAGTTGCTTGCATCAAAATGTGGCATGTTGACTTTGAAGATTTTAAATATTAAGTGTGAAACATTTCCATGGCTCAGGCCTCTGCTGAAAAGACAGCAATGAAGCATGTTCAGCGACAGCAGAGAAGACTCCCGCAGCATTTAACTAATTTTATGATCTGAGACTCCAATGATAACCTTGTGAACAAGAAAGGGAAGAGAGTCCATTTTCCTCCTGGGCAATCAACACTTGTGGAATGTAAACACAAAAGGTCTTATTTGCGATGTGCTCCAAAATTATCCGTCTGTGTCAGCTATCAATGCCAAGTGATTTTGCTGGTAAAGCAAAGAGCGGAATGTACAGGCAATTGAGCATCTATATGAAGGGAAGCACTTCTGGTCTGTAGAGAGGTAAATAATTGATAGGAAGTACTGACGTTTCATTTATGTAGCTTTCTTTTTTTAAAAAAAACACAAACAAGCACACTTTCAAGTGCACCAGAGTGAATCCAGGGCATTGCAGTGCTAAGGGAGGTGAAGTTTGCTCAGGCAATGAACTAATAAGTGCTGTAGCAATCTGTATTATATATTTCCAAAAGTGTACTCAAAAAGTACTAAACTAGTCATAAATTAAAATATTTTCCATACCTCCAACAGAAGGGGAGACAGCAACAAACTATTGCCTATAAATTATTCTTCTAGTGTTGACATAACCACATAACAGATTAAAAGGTGGTGCTAGGGAGGGCTGATAGCTCATTAACAGGCACGTGCTTTGCATGCTGAAGATCTCCATTCCATTGCTAATAAAGGGATCTCAGGTAAAAGAGTTGAGAAAGACTATTGTCAAAACAAACAACAGTGAGCTAGATAGACTGTTCGTCTGGTTAGCAAGGAACATCCCGTGTTTTAAACAGAAGATTTCACATGGCTGGCATGTGCAAGTTCTCATGCTGAGTACCTGGCATCTCTAATTAAATAGGAAGCTCATGCAGCAAGAATGCAAAAGGTTTTCACCAGGGACTTGGAAAGCTACTGCCAATCAGAGGAGACAGCACTGGGCTGAGTAGACCAATGGTCTGACTCAGTAACCTCATACAAGCGTTCTTGTAGTTTAGTTGGCCACAGAGAGTGCCTGCACCAGAGCTGCTTTGCTCTGATGATGAAAAACACTGATTAAAATTCAACAGTTTCTGTTAAAAATCTGTTAAAGTTGTAAAGTGGCTCCAGTGCAGGCATTCTCCATGGCCACCTCAACCACATTTCCTCACTCTGAGGAAGATCCCATTCCTCTGATCATGAGAGTGAGGGACTATGCCCCAGATTGAAATGACAATGACGGTGGTGGGAGGAGGATGCCATGCCTATGGGTAGACAATGACTCATCTGAGGAGGATCTAGCCAAGGATGATCTGGAACCTCCAGAAACTGGCAGCACTGAGGAACAGCCCAGGAATAGTCAAGGAGGACCCAGGACCCTCAAGGGAAGACTGGCAGGGGTCCATCCCTGCAGAAAGGAAGCTTGGCCTCTGAAGTGGAGGCAGAACAACCCATGGGAGCAAAGGCGCCTCAAGAGGGAAAACAAGACCTTCACAGGAGAAGTACTTAGTTGAAGAGGAGGAGTCCTGGTGAGTAAAGGGCTACTCATGAGGAAGACTTTATGCAGAAGCGTCTAACAGTTGTCAGCTAGGCCCTGGGTGTGCTTCAGGCAGTTCTGGATTAAAAGCCTAAATGGAAGGCTGGAACAGCTGCTGGAACAATGTGTTCCCACTAGATCTGTACCTTCTTATTGGATACCTAGCCTGAACTATTGCTTCTGTGTGACCCGGCTTTGGACTGCCTCTTCTTGACCTTGTGTTTGCCTAAGCCCTTGCCTGAACTATTGGCACCATGTGATCAGATGGTGGACTACATCTTGGCTTTGCCTGTGCCCTGAACTGCTAGCTATATGCCTAGTCCCTGGACTGCTTGTGGACTTTGCTGTGGATTCTTGCCTGCTTGGTCCTAATCTGAAACATAGCAGGAATCATAAAACAGTAGAGTTGGAAGGGGCCTATAAGCCCATCGAGTCCAACCCCCTGCTTAATGCAAGAATCCAAGTTAAAGCACACCCCAACAGGTGGCTGTCCAGCTGCCTCTTGAATGCCTCCAGAGTTGGAGAGCCCACCACCTCTCTAGGAAATTGGTTCCATTAATAATAATAATAATAATAATAATAATAATAATAATAATAATAATAATATTTAATTTGTGTGTCGCCTATCTGGCAGATAGCCACTCTAGGCGACGTACATTAAAATGGGATAAAATACAATAGTATCAAATGCAGTCACATTAATCTCAATAAATAAAATACTGGACAGTCATCAGTACATTTATAAAAACATTTACATATACAGCATATAATAGATTGCCATACTGCTCTAACAGTTAGGAAGTTTTTGGCTTCCTGTACCTTGAGACCATTATCCCATATTCTGCACTCTGGGATGATCAAGAAGAGATAGGAGGAGGAGCTGTGACAGCAAAGCAATGGCAGACAGGTGTAAGGGGGAGGTTAAAGGCAGCAGGGATAGAGGAGGTAAAAAGTGGGGGAACAGAGTTGGCAAAAGGCAGCATGTAGCAATCATGATCTGTGATGCCTGTGTTGTTCTAGTCCTGAGATAACCCTACTTCTTAATGGAAGATGAAATGGATGCAAGTTAGGAACCCATCAGTGTCTGACTTTTTCTAGTTACTTCATCTGCCCATGTTCTGCATGAATGCTGTCCCTAATGAAATTGATATAAATAATCCAAAAAAAGATATTGTTCCCTCCAAGCATTTTAAGACTAGTACAAAATATTTGGGTATTGGATATTGTAAACAGGATATTTGATTCAAAGCCAGGTAAGAGTTAAATAAATAAATTCTTACAGAAAGGAAGTTTTCTATGGCAGGGGTTTCCAAAAAGTGGTCTGCGGGCCACCAGTGGTCCATGAGGTTCATTCAGGTTGTCCGTGGCATGTCTGTAAAAATATAATTAAAAAACATACATCATTTAGGACACCTTGCTACAACAGGCAAAAAAAAAGTGGTCTGTCAAGACCCTCAACAATTTTTAAGTGGTCCATAGGGGAAAAAGATATGGGAACTACTGTACTCAGGTGTGAATCAAATCTTCAAATGAAGCCAGTGCCACAGTTGCTGAACAATTATAAAAGGTGAGGCATACCCACCACCCTAAAATTCATTGGATAAATCCTTGATATAATATAATAACTTTTTCATATAATAATAAGTGCATTACACTTATGGATGTTATTTCTAGGACACATTTGCTATATCATGTTTTAATAGCCAGTAACAGTGGATTCAAAATATCCCCTGCGTGTTCCAAAAGTTTATCTGATGTATAATGAGGACACGTAACTTAGGCCTTTGGGAAGATTTAAATTCAACACTAGCCCTAGAGAATTCACTGTAAAAGGATCAGCTTTGACACTACTAAATGAACTACAAGGTTTTATCAGAGAATACTAACCCAGGAGGACCTCCGCCACTTTTCCGTTGTTGCCTGCCCAACAGCATGGCTGCCTCACTGTTGCCTGAACTATTATTTAGCAGCACACTGCCTCCTGAATATAGAGGTTTCTTATAGCCATCCTGCCTTAGGCTGGAATCCAAATAATCTTTGTGCAGGCTTCTGCCTGCCTCTGCCCATGGAGTGATGCCAGCTTCACTCCACTGGCATGGTGCTCCCCATTCTACCTGGGGGGGGGGCAGAAGCACCACCAATCCTGCTGGTTATAGACTATGAAAGCTCCAAAATGGGGTGTTTCATGATAGGAAGGGTCTGAAACACTGGATCCCCAGACAGTCCCACTGCTATCACATGATGGCACCTGGCCCATTCAAGGGCATTCCTCCTCCACCCATTTCTGCCCAGTCAGCATGAGCAATAGGGCTGTGGATGCAGCTGTCACTCTGCCATTCCCCATCACTTCCTAGCTGGAGTTTGGATTCTCCTGTACTATCAACAGATAGGCCTTTCCTCCACGAATTTGTACAATCTGAGCGGACAGCTCTCACTACATCATGTCTTTTGTCTCTCCTTAATCTGTGCAAACACCTGAGGCTGAAACGGGTTTTACACATACTCACCAGAGGCTTTGAGTCTGGAGCAAGAATATCAATTTGTAAGGAGGATGTAGTTTACATTAATTGGTTTGGGGAAAAAGTATTGATGTTGATATTAAAGAGTAATTATTTGTTTATCTAGGACAATTCTTTACAGTGAAGTGAATTATTTTGCCACTCTCCTCTGAAGTTTTATGAGCATGAATCAAATCTATTGATTTATCATGGGCAGTTTCTTTGCTATATTAGACCACCTGTGGGTCAAAATGTATTTGACATATGTTGAAATATACTAAATAGGGTATGGACAATTAAGGATTTATTATTGGAGTACTTGTTTATGTGATAATTATTTCATTATAATAAATCGTAATTTTTTCTGCATTTTTAAATCTTTAAATCTGAGCTTGGTTGCTCGGATTTTTGTTTTGTTTGTTAAAAACAAACATTTGTGTCTCCAGTGTTTACATGTTTATGTTTTGGTCTCCTGAAACTACTGCCAATCAATTTCATTTAGATGACCCTGAGCTCTAGTATTATGACCATGCACAATTTTATAAACCTGCATTATCCTCTATTCCCAGATGAAAAGAAACCTTTTAATATAAATAGCTGGGCCTCATTCTACCTGCTTACTAACTGCTTATGCTTTCATGTTCATCCCTCTCAGGGCAAAATTATCTGAGCTACAAAAGAATATTTTAAAACCCTCCACCACCACACCTTAGCCTGGCCTTTGAAACCTGATATATATTTTAAATTGGTGCAACCTGCCTGAGACCTTATGGGGAAGGGTGAAAAAGAAACTGAATAAATAAGAATAAGGAACAGCAGCACAGGTTGAAGAGATTATTCTAACATGCACTCTAAACATCCAGTGAACAAAGATGCTACAGAATGCAACAGTTTGGAAGAAGTGATTTATGCTCTGCCTTTCAGTCCTCACAGGGGCCCTCAAGATACCTTAGGCTTACAAAAATTATATGATCAGTACAATAAATGCCTAGTGCTAAACCAATATAACCATTAGGACAGAAGTCAGAGAGAGAAACTAAGTGAGGTGCATTTGTCCTCTTTATAGCTTCAGGTAGTTGATCAAGACACATCTTTTTAAAGGGTGTTTGGAGGAGATACCTAATTGTTGCTGCTATTTGTGTTTTGTTGTGTTTATCTAATGGATTTTATGTACTTTTATTCTTACTTTTTTATTCTAAACCAACCTGGGCAAAGGATGGTATATAAATAATCTAAAATAAATCTAGCACAAAAAATGAAGTAGTCTTAACAATGGTGCTGTAAAAGGTTTTAAAGTGGCCCTAACAATGGTGCTGCAAGGAACAATGCCTAAGATTATTTGTTTTAATATGTTTTTAAAGATATATTTTAAAGTCTGCTTTTAAGATGTTTTAGAGTATTTTGGGCATTTTTGATTGCCAACCTGGGCTCCTAGTGGGAGGTGGGATATAAATTTAATAAATAATAATAATATGATGATGATGAGTACGTAAAGCAGTTGCACTAATTTTATTGTACATTTATTGAGATGTTCCCATTAGTTTATGGTTTATGATTATTGTTTGACTATTTATATTTTGTTTTATTTTTGTAACTGTTAGAATCAAGTATGTAATTTTTTGATGTTGTAAGCCGCCTTGAGCATGGGCTAGCTATGGAAAGGCAGCAGACAAATGATGATGATGATGATGACATAAATTTGAATGTATCTGATATGAGCTGCATTTGTATTTTGGTCAGCTCTTTCTTTGTCTTGAATCCAAAGAGGCACTTTAGGAATGTGCAAGGACTTGTGTGCAGTCAGTGGGATATTTTACTTTCTCTCATAGAAGAGTAGGTTCTATACTATATCACAATCTACTTTTGATATTCCCCTCAGTTTATCCTATCTAGACACAAGCTTGGGGTGTGTGAGTTGTGTTGAAGACATGTGAATGCAAGGCCCATGGATTTGGACATGCACAACTAGTTGCCCATTCCTTTGAATCTTGGCCTTTACTAGGAAGAGCATTCTAAGCCACATTGTCGTGTGTATACTTCCTAATATCATAGAATCATAGAATAGTAGAGTTGGAAGGGGCCCATAAGGCCATCAAGTCCAACCCCCCTGCTCAATGCAGGAATCCAAATCAAATATAATATAATATCTTAGGATGGTTCTGCAAAATATTTTCAGGAAAAGGTTTTCCTTTTTCAGCTGCTACAGAATCTTCCTGCTGTTGATTTCATTCGTTCCAGAAACTGTTACCTCAAGATGTGATATATGGCATATCCAAGCAAATCCCCACAGTATTTTGAAACATACTTAAATCAAACAAACCCAGATTGTCTGCAATGTTGCTGTTCCTACAGTAATATTTTGTCATGGGTGACATTTGCTCCACAACACTCCATAAAATTTACTTTGGTAACAAGTGCTTGCCTCACCAACCTGTCAGAAGATGTTTAATATATAGCTATTAACTGCCATACAATCCATTTCTCCTTTAAACCTCTTGAGTGACAGCAAGCTAGCTATTGTCTTTAGCAGATAACAATTCTTGACATAAATTGTGAGAAATCTTCTTTCACTTCTTGATTCTTTTTCCTTTACTCCTTTACTATGGTCAAAATGTCTAACTGTATTTCTCTCTTCCTTCCTAAATCCCTGTAGAGTTTTTTTCCATACAGAAATTAATGCATAAAATTGAAAATTGAGGGTGCACTTCATTTGTGGATTTCATCATACATATATATGCTCAGAGGTACATGCCTAGTATCTTGTGAAAATGGTATCTTGAATTCATGGAGATCAGGAGCAGGGCCAGCTGACACTAATCTGAGTTCCTTCCCCCTCCATACATTCATTCACATGAAATTAACAGTTTCATTCAAACACAAAATAAACCTAGGCTCCCCCAGCTTCCCTGTCCTCTTCCTTTGACACAGCTGAGAGGAGGATATTGGAAGCTTTTGCTACTAAAACTAAACTTCTATTTTAGATTAATTAGAGGTTAGCATGGCATTCAAACCCTTATGCTAACTATGATTAATGAAAACAAGGCCACTTCATAAACTATAATTTCAAGTTGGCTTATTTCCACTAACGATAGGATTTTGTAACACTAAACTATGGTTTAGCATTATGTTTAAACCAGTTCATTATTTAGCAAATCATGTAATGTTGGGTTACTGGCAAAACTAGCTCCCTTGCCATTGAATGCATAGGGTCGAGGGTTTTTGCTTTCTCCCTTCCTCTGTGTCTACATAGGGTCCTTGTATGTCGAACGTTAGGTCACCTAAGATCACAGATTATCAACAGCAGTTGTCTAGTGTAGGCGGAGAATGAAGGAGACCCCACTCAAGAATTCTTGAGTTTAGAGAGGTACCAGAAATTTTCTATATGGGAGTCAGACTTCAGACAACAGTACTGTGTTTATAATATATGGTATTTATTCATATCTTGCACACTACAACTAATAAAATGCATTCTAAGTGGCTTTAGCCATCACTGCAGAAAACAGGAAAATGGAAATATATATATATAAGCATGACATAAATTGCTGGATATCCATTTAACATCAAAGTATAAGACTCTGAAGGAACCTCTTAGTTTAAAACAAGTTACAATAGTTGAAGGACTGAGTTAAATTCTAAGTCATATCACAGATTACAAAGTACATGGAAATACATGTCATGCTACATCACCCATCAGATGTCATGGATGGAATAGATGGATGGTTCTCTCTTGCTTTCTTCGACCCCCCACTCTAGCGGAGCTGAGGGGTCCTGAATGCTATAAATTCTGGCTTTTTATCTTTTCTAAGGGAAGGCATGTTCCCATGGTCATATCTGCTTTTTGCTACTTCTCATCAGGCTCTCATCAGATGCTCCTGGTGAGTCATCCTTTCTCAACTAGTCAGCTTACCCTCTCTATATAAGGATTTCCTCTTACTTCATATTGACAGTTAATATGACACATTGGCCGTCTGCCCAGACCTGTTACATTTTACCATACTCAACTTCATGAGAAAGTAATGTTTTGTCTATTCCAGTTGTTTCTCAGGAAAATTACAGCTGTAGTCAGGAGATGGAGGAAAAAAGGGGGCTCCTATTTTAATATTTGGCTCTTATGCATAAAGCAGACTTTATAAACTATTTCAATAAATCTTAAGGATCTTCTAAGCAAATCTAAGCATATGTAAATGATTTCAGCACATTATATGCATATTTTAAGCCATTATCTGGGCTTTCCCATTACAGTTGAAATAAGCTACAATTTTTCGATCACAAGCTGGTAGAGTTTCAGAAAGAAAGATTGCCATCTTCAGAATGATAAAGAGCATTCTGAAATGGTGCACTTAGAACTTCTTGGTCTACTCTAGATCTTCCGTTTTAGGAGTGGTAGAAGACTGCTGATGGAAGAATACATGTGAGCACCTCTAAATGTGTTTCATTTAGCAACATTTAACTTCCTGCTTACCGCAGAAAAGTATAACCGGAATAAACATTGCCAAAACAATGACAGAATGCATGGATATTTTCAAAAAGTAGACAAATGAAAAAATCTTGAAAGTTGCATGCAAGAGGAAGACTTTTTTCAGGAATGTGAAATAATCTTGACTTGGCTGTGCTAAAAAGTACAATTTGAGGCTGGAATGAAGTACACCAAAACTAACTTTTGGAATCCAAAACCCATACAATGTATTAAACTCATTGGTAAACACTAAAAATAGTGGGCTCCTGCTGGGAGGAAGGGTGGGATATAAATCAAATAATAAATAAATAATACAGTAATATGACTCTATACTAATCAGCAGTCACTCACTTCTATACAAACATTTACACAGTTGCACTGGAACTTTTTATGGTGTGTGCCAAACCGTTCAATCTTTTTTCCAAAAGTTTAATCTCTGCTTTGCTACATTTCATTAAATTTAATTATATGAAGGCTGTAACACATGGCTAAAGAATTACCTTCCCTTAGCTCAGAAAACACTGGCCGTTCCTTGACTGTCTTGTAGTTTGTATTGATTGCATTATTGCCTGGAAGGAAAAGGAAAGCTAACACTTTTACTACATACATTAGAGTAGCAGCTCCACCTTCCATACTAGTGGGAGAGGTTGGAATAGCATTTAATAGAGCTGAGCATCAGATTTTGACCAATCCCAAATAAAGCAGGAACCTCTGAAGCAATTTGAGGCATCTCAGGCATTTCTTCCCAAGTATGGCATATAGGGGAAATGCCAGGGTGTGAGGAGGAACTAGCTTCCACTCAGAGGAAATGATTTTACAAGGACTCTCCAATCACAGTGCTTTGAGGAAAGGTTGTTGAAGTAAAGTATCACCTTGTTCCTTGTCTGTTCTGTGCTGTTTGCTAGTGGTGCTTGCTTGGTAAATAAGGACATGTAAGTTCTTCTGCCTCCGTGTCACATGCCCACACAGCCACTGATGCCCTTACATGAAAACCGCTGCACCTATCCTTCTAGACTTGGATAGCATTCATCCCCTAACAAGCCTGCAATTCTGCCAAGAAAGAAGGAAAAAAAATATAGATGGTTAATTTTTTAATTAAAAAAAACTTTGAAAATGCCCAGCACAAAATCCCCTTGAACTATTTGTTTGTAATTTGGCAGGCTTGATCCACTCTGAAGAGCCTACCATGCCTGCAAGTTTCATCCATTCTGTCTAAACAAAAAACTTATTTTTCCCCATAACAGAGAATAGGAAGGCACAAAGCTGAATCTTCTGAATCAGGATTTGGACCCAAATTAAATTAGAGAACATCCAAATTGCTTTGGACATATTATGGCAACAAATATGTTGATGAAATAATTTTTACTCTGCAAGACATTTATTAATATAATGCAGCCTTTCTCAAACTAGTACCTTCCAGATGCTTTGCGTTATGATTCCCATCAGTCCCAGTCAGCATATCCAATGGTCAGGGAATGATGGAAGCTGTCATTCAAAACATCTAGAGGGTACCAGGCTGGGAAAGCCTGATTTAACACAACGGTTTAGCAAATTGAATTGCAGTAGCCCTTCTCTTTGGAGCTGAATGGAAGCCAGTGGTCAATGGTCTGCTTCTTACTTTAAAGAGGTATGAGGAACCCATAGGGACAGATTCCTTTGAGAAAATACAAGAGGTGGGCAGATACAAGAGGTGGCTAAGGCCAGAGCCAGAAGTGTGCATAGTCGCCCCATACTCTTATACACAATCCCATCCATCCATTCACACTTGCACACAAACACACAAGCACACCACATGTGTCCAGCATAAATTCTCTCTCACACATGCACATAATTTGAATTGCCAAGGAAGAATCCATTTGTTTTAATGAATCCTTTTTTCTTTCTTTTTTGGCAATCCAAATTACAAGCACTGGAGGCCAAATATGGATTGGAAGTGCAGTGACGATAAAAGGTTTAAAGCCCCTCTCTATATTCCCATATCAGCCCTGCAATGCATGCAATTTGCTGCTTTCCTCCTCCTTCTGCAGCCAGTACCAAAATCAAGGAGAAGAGGTTAGACCCAAGGAGGAGAGACCCCCAGGGACAAGATAGAATGGCTACAAGTGCCACATCTGGTTCAGGGGGCAAGGTTTTTCCAAACCTGCTTTACAGCACTGAACAATCTAGAACTGGGATACCCAAAATACCAGCTATTCCCTTCTGTACCCCTTGCTATGCTGAGATCAATACAAGAGTTATTCTCCCCCTCCTTGAAATCTGGCAGATGGCTAAACAGGACATTTTTCAATTGTGGCCCCTGTGCTATTTATTTATTAAATTAACCTAAGACATTTTTGCTCTACCTTTTTTGGCAAAAGCCCTCCCATGCAGTGACTTCTATAAAAATACTACAACAATATACATAATTGAGCATGCAAAATATCAAACTATAATTTAAAGAAAGACAAAATCTAACCACCATGAAATGACCATAGCAGTAAAAGCAAAAAAAAAAATCCAGCATAACAGCTAGGGTTGCCAGGTCTTTGGTTTTTGCCCAGAGACTCTGGATTGTTGGGGTCACCTCAATCTCGGGACTCTCAGCTTTCATTTTTCAAAAAATTAACTTTCTAGGTGGTCTTGTTCAAGAGATATATACCAAAACATCAGCCACTATCCCTGCAACTTCTGTTAAATGAGCTTGTAGCTGGCTGCTGTAATCCCATCCTTTCGTGTTCTTTAATAAGTGAAATCAGGGTTGTGATTGACAAGGAATTTGTTGACTTCCAGGCAATAGCTAGAACCCATTGCAAGGCCACAAAATGATTGTTATTCCTGCCTGTCTGAAAACCTCAGAGGTTTATAGCTCGGAGGATGGCAACAAAGGAGAGGGCCTTCTCAGTGGTGGCCCCCAAATTATGGAATGATTTTTCTGACGAGGTGCACCTGGCACCAACACTGTTATCTTTTTGGCGCCAGGCCAAGACTTTCCTCTTCTCCCAGGCATTTTAGCATGTGTTTTAAATTGTTTTAAATTTTTAAATTGTGTTTTAAATTGTTTTTAAAAGATGTGTTTTAAATTTGTATATTTGTTTTAATGTTTTTAGTTACTGTAAACTGTCCAGAGAGCTTCGGCTATGGGGCGGTATACAAATGTAATAAATAAATAAATAAATAACTTTCACCAGTAGCAAAAGTCTCTCTGTGTGGAGGAGAGCTAAATGCTATTACAATGTGTTATGCTCTTCTAATTATGAGAAGTCAAACAAGTTTACATTTTTCTGGGCTGTCAAAGAGGGCAGTGTTTTGAAAACCTTCCCAATATGAAGCTTTAAACCTATACTCACTTTTCTGGGAGTGAAGCTGCAATGCTAATCCCACAAACGTCGAGTAAACTCCACTGAATTCAGTCGGACTTACTTTTGAGTATACATGGTTAGAATTGTACAGTAAATTAATAGGATTTTTGAATGAACATAGCAAAGAATTGTGTTTGTGTTGTAAATCTTTCTCTCCCCATTCAATCCTATTTTTAAAAGCAATTAGGCAGGGCTTACTTAGGTGTCACTGCTTTTATTTTGTAGGAAATTAATACTGATTTTATTTTTTTAACATGGTTTTGACAATAAACTATTATATGGGGTGTATGTATTTTTCATCTCCAGTGTGTGTGTATATATATGGAGTGAGAAGGAATGATTCAGTCACTTCAGCTGTACTTAGGAACACCATCTTTTAGCTAAGATTTCTATCTTAATTTCCAATCAGAGAAATGATTTTCCTCCAAGCAACTGTGGCTGATGCTTAATGTGTCATGCTTAATGACATCTCTAGGGCCCGCCCCTGTGACATCACTAGGGCCCATCCTGTGACATCACTAGGGCCCACCCCTGAACTCTCAGGGTTTGGGATGCTTCTGATCTGGCAACCCTAATAACAACATTAAAACCAAATAAAACATTTTAATACTATTTCAACACCACTATGGAAGAACCTCCCTTGGGGAATTCTGCCTGACTTCTTCATTGTGCAGTTTTTGCATCTTTATGAAAACATGGATATTTAAGAAAGCCTTTAAAGAATTTTTAGAGAGGTGGTAGACTAATTGTTATTTTTGCTGTTTTCCATGTTGCTGTAATGTGTGGGTTGTGCTATTGCTTTATGAGTTTTTTATTTTGTCTGGTGTACATTAGTTTTAATTTAGTTTTTGTTTATTTCTTTTCTTCCTTTTTTAAAGAAAGGTGGTATGTTAAACTTTTAAGACAATGTTTGGGCAACTAAAGACTAAAAGGTCCTTAGATGGAGCACTTGCAACTCATTCTAAGCAGTCCCTTGAATGCATTGTTTTGCTAGAAACTGGAGACTGAGCAAAGGTGACACCTTCTATCTCATTCTAGCTGTATTTTATACTTGCTAAAAGAACTTGGGAGTATCCTGCTGTAGGTTTGCTCAGACATGGATACAATTTGGGCCCTGGATTAATAATACTTTGGAGACTAGCATGGCATACCATTTTCACTTCTGTAATTCCTGCTCAACCTGTCCATCTATTTATTTAAATAGATATCTCCAGTGCCCTCTCTCTGGTCTCATCTCATAAAATGATTCCCTTTATGACACACTACACAAGTCACGACAACTCTTTTTGCATTTTAGGTTCAGAGGAGAATGAGCTTGCAGCCAATATAGTACCAACCAAGACCATTTTGAGATTGACATGTTTTGGGCGGGGGGGAGAGAAATGGGCTCTTTATTTGAGATATCAGAGGACAATGTGGTCCTTTAAAATTGCTTTTCACTCTTGTTTTATAGCCGGCTCTCTGATTTATCTTTGATTCATTCACTGGTGCCCAACAGAGCAAACAACAAAACAAGTTTTATTTGTTACAGCACTGGAGATGAAACAAAAAGTGTTGCTTTTCTTTTTCTTTTTTTACTTTAGAGCACTTTAGATGAGAATGTGGAGCTTGTTTTCATGAAATATATTGTAGATGATGCTTTTTAGACATTTAAAAAATTGTACTTTATCTTTCAAAAAAACTCTTAAAGCAATTAAAAACAGTAAAGAAAACCACAAGATTTTAAATCACAGTATGCAGAAAACAGAAATGACCAAATACAATTAACCAAATAATTCAACAACAGCCTCAATAAACAATTTAAGAAGTCAAATAATCGCTATTGCAGCGTTAAGAAGGAATAAAACACAAAAGTCAACCAATCTCCCTAAAGCCTTCTTAAAGCCAAATCATATTAAAGGCCAGACAGTGATGGAGCCAGGTGGGCCTCCCTGGGAAGAGCATTCCATATAGAGTTTGCACCACCACTCAGAATGCTTGGTTTCTATGGCACACTTGCCAAATTTCTGTTGATGGGGGCACCTGGACCACAACCTTAGCTGATGAATATGCCTTGAGAGGTCAGAAGCCTATAACATACTATATACATTTTCAGCATTCCAACCACCACCTCTGACTAGGGGCACAATGTATAGTAGGATGTGATTGAGCAGGAACATGGGCATCATTTGCTCTTATTCTGATCTGAATATTCTATTATATGATTGGACATCTTCCAAACATAATGAGTAATTGGAGGGAAAAGCAAAAGCAGAGGCTACTGATTAGCTCAGAATCTCATGAAAAAATGATTACTGGAAACAGTCAAATACATGATTAAAATATTTTAATGCCATAGTCATGATATAACACTGAAAACATATTATACGTCACTACACATGCAATACACTGAATAACTCTATAAAAGAGATGCAAGGATAACAGATTCATTCACTGAGGAACCATATGATGAAGAACTAGAAATTTTAGAATGTGAGGTGAAAGCTGCTCTTAAAATACGTAGAAGAAACAAATCACCAGGAACAGATGGCATACCAATAGAGTTGCTACAACCTACTGAGACTGAATCTGTCAAAATTTTGCAAAAATTTGTCAACAAATATGAAAACTAAACAACGGCCCACAGACTGGAAGCATTCCATATACATCCCAATTCCAAAGAAAGGAGATCCCAGGGAATGCAGTAATTATCGAACTATTGTCTTAATATCCCATGCAAGTGAAGTAATGCTCAAGATTCTACAACAAAGGCTCTCACCATATATGGAATGAGAAATGCCAGATGTACAAGCTGGATTTAGAAAGGGAAGAGGCACCAGAGATCATATCGCAAACATACGTTGGATAATGGAACAGGCCAAGGAATTTCAGAAGGAAATCACCCTGTGATTTATAGATTACAGCAAAGCCTTTGGTTGTGTAGATCATGAGAAACTACGGAATGCTTTAAAAGAAATGAGGGTCTGATTGTCCTGAAGCGCAACCTATACTCTGCACAAGAGGCTACTGTAAGGACAGAATATGGAGAAACCAATTGGTTCCCCATCGGAAAGGGTGTGAGATAGGGGTGTATTTTATCACCCTAATTGTTTAATCTATACGCTGAACATATACGGAAAGCGGGATTGGACCAAGATGAAGGAAGTGTGAAAACTGGAGGGAGAAATATCAATAATTTAAGATATGCAGATGAAACCATACTCTTAGCAGAAACCAGTAATGATTTGCAGCGAATGCTGATGAAAGTTAAAAAGGAAAGCACAAAAGCAGGACCACAGCTGAACTTCAAGAAGACTAAAGTCATGACAACAGAAGATTTCTGTAACTTTCAGCCTACTGAGATTAAAAAACTTTCCATCTGTTCGATATGTGATTTCCACGCCAGTGGGAAGTTTCCTCTCAACAAGGTGTAGAATCATGACGATGAAAATAGCAAATAAGGTCAGAGCTATGACACATCCCTGTTTGACGCCTGATCCCACTTTGAATGGATCACTTTGAGAGCCATTGTTATCCAAAATTGTTGCCGTCATGTTGTCATGGAGAAGTCGCAAAATATTCACAAATTTATCAGGGCATCCAATTTTCAGAAGGATGGTCCAGAGAGCAGTTCGATTTACAGTATCAAAGGCCTTAGTCAGATCAATAAACGCCATATACAGAGGTTGGTTTTGCTCCCTGCATTTTTCTTGAAGCTGTCGTGCAGTGAAGATCATGTTCATTGTCCCCCTGGAAGGGCAGAAACCATTTTGGGATTCAGGGAGGATGTCTTCTGAGATAGGTAGGAGGCTATTTGCGAGGATCCTTGCAAGGATTTTACCTGCGGTAGCAAGAAGAAAGATGCCTCGATAGTTCCCACAATCTGTTCTATCACCCTTCTTGAAAAGAGTGAAAGAGAATAGTGAACACATGTATCAGTATTCTTAACAATGAAACCTACATGGTCACAAATTATGACAGGATGTGTTAGAGACAGTGGTACAATGTATTTTTAAAGCTGAAACATCAATGTTGTTTAAAAAGTTTACAAACTAAAGCAAGAAAACAGAATAAAGAGAAACCCAAGACCAAGCTGAATAGCTGCTGCTTATGTAGCATAACAACACTTTTTACATTCTGTTCATACTCTACTCTCCCTGACGAGGTGCACCTGGCGCCCACACTGTTATCTTTTCGGCGCCAGGTCAAGACTTTCCTCTTCTCCCAGGCATTTTAGCATGTGTTTTTAAATTGCTTTTTAAAAATGTGTTTTTAAATTTGTCTATTTCTTTTTAATGTTTTTAATTGTTGTAAACCTCCCAGAGAGCTTCTGCTATGGACCAGTATACAAATGCAATCAATCAATAATACTTATATGCCCTTTTCACATTTCAGGCAAATAGTAACTTTTTGCATTCTTTTATTATTTTTTCACCCTGGTTGAGGCTGCCTCATTTTTCTAAACAGGTATGGTTGCTGTTCTCCTGTACATACTTAATATGAGTATATCTTTATAGAATCATAGCATAAGCATCAAGTATCACAAGATTCTTGTTAGCAATGTTGAATTTTAGATATTCAACTAGCATAACTCTGTTTTCTTTACATTGTAGATCTTATTGGGGTTCTATTCATAAAATTAAAGATCTTAGGAAGCGATCTAATACTGAATTGGGCCTTTCCCCCCAATATTATTAATAATGCCTGGCGGCCCACAATGTGAAAAAGCGGTAGCTCAGAGACAGAGCATCTGCTTTGCAGGCAGAAGGTCCATGGTTCAGTCCCTGGAACATCCAGGTAAGGATGGGAATGTCACCTGTCTGAAACCCCAGAGGGCCATTGCCAGTCATTGTAAACAATTCTGATCTAGATGGGCCTATAGTCTGTCACAGTATAAAGGAGTTTCCTAAGTTATGAACCAAACCCCAAACAGCAGCCTGGACTCAGGACACAGAAGAAGAACAGCCAGACAGCACCAATACTAGTCCCCTGAACCATGCACCCCCCAGCCAAGACACACACCCCCAAAGAACCCTAGACTTTCCTGTCAGGGACTTCACACCTTCCAGTTCCTGCTCTCCAAACAGGCTGTGCAGCAGGTGGGAGCCGATGAAAAGGAAATGGAGCGCTGAGCTTCAAACCCAAGAACTGAGATTTGATCTCAGATTAGACTCTGCATGCCCTGCCAGTTTCTGCTTTATTCATCTGCGTAGGAGCAATAACTGTGTCATATGTGTCCCATGGGTTCTGTTTCCTTGGACATAATAAAAGTCTTTTCCTGCTCAGGAAATACCAGAGACTGAAACTGGAACCTTATGCTCTGCTACTGGACTACATTCCTTCCCAAAATGAAAACTACAAGTGAATATGTACCTTAAGTCATCAGAGAATAATGTCCTATTACCTGTGGACAGAACTGTACCTTCACTGGATTGATTAGGTTGCAGCCATCATTACCAAGGGGTAGCCATTGGCCACATAGGCAGATAGGCGTGGGAAGTTATGAGGTAGTTAAGATTTGGTGAGCACCCTTAGGCATCCTTAAGGGTGAAGGTGTAGTCCCAAGATTTGCCTTCAGGGCTGTGTGGCTCACTGGCATAGTTAAGGAGCACTTTTGGGGTCAACCTGTAACACTGCCTGGAGTTGTAGATGAAAAGTTACCACTTGCACTTTGCAGGGTTGGCTTCCTCACAGTTTGTTATTAGATCCCGCACCTTGGTTCCCCTATGCAGAACTGCTTTGAGTAAACAAATGCATGCGGCCCAGTTCACCCAACCTTTATGTCTCTCCTCTTTATTCCCCTCTGTGGTTACAACATATTTTTAAACACCATTCCACCTCTGCCTGTCATTTACAGGAAAACCCTACACAACAGGCTGATGTGTTTTTGTTTTTTTGAGTTATTATATTTATTGTATTTATATATTGTGCCTGCTTTTACCTTTTATGTACACCACCCAGAGAGCCTTCGGGCTTAGGGCGGTATATAAATTAAATTAAATAAATAAAATAAAAAACAGGCTTCCTTGTGAATCAAAATTATCTCCCTTTCTAGATACAATAGACCATGGTTATCTCAGAGATTCTAACTAAAATATGACTTGTGATGTGAATGCCTAATGTTTTCTAAAATACTAGCTGTATAAATGTTTCCAATCTCTTGTAACTTAAGCCCCTTTACCTGCTCAGTAAAATGAACATTGCACAGGATTTGGTCTGAAGGCACATGAGGCCACCAACTTGCTGAAGCTAAGCTTGTCTGGGTCTGGTCGGTGCCTGGATGGGTGGCTCCTGGGAACCACATGCATTCTGCCTTGGATTCCATGGTGGAAGACAGGTGGGATATAAATGTAGCAAAACAAAGGAACAAGCTAACATATTGTGTGGAACACTGCACCCAAAGGCCAATATCCCCATGTTCATCAGGAAGTCCCCATGCACACATCTGGTACATGCATAGGCTTTAGTTTTAATTAATTCATAGGAACATTTTTATACCACCTTTCAGCCTCCATAAGGGCTCCCAAGACAATAAAACAAAATCCTGATATAACAAAAAAAATAAAAACAATGAAACCACTATAAAAACAAACTCATTACAAAAACACACCTCGCAAAATAACATTTAGTTAATACTCATAAAAAGTTTGGCAAATTAAAAAGGTCTTGACAACCCGCCTGAAATCCTTCAATGATGAGGACATTCAAACCTCTCTTGGGATAAAGTTCCACACCCTTTTATGAGTCACCACATGCCATCTCTGTGGCACTGTGAAAAGAGCATTTCCTGGTGATCTCAAAGTCCAGACAGGCATGTAAGACAGGAGATGATCTTTCAGATATCTGCTTCCAAGCCATCTAGGGCTTTATGACCAGGGTTCAAATCCCCACACAGCTATGAAGCTCACAAGGTGACCTTGGGCCAGTCATTGCCTCTCAACCTCAGAAGAAGGCAATGGTAAACCATCTCTGAATACCGCTTACCATGAAAACCCTATTCATTGGGTTGCCATAAGTTGGAATCAACTTGAAGGCAGTCCATTTCCATTTCAAAATTACAACAATTAGCATGTGGGAATCCATGAAATTTTTTGAGATGAAAAAGGGGTCCTCGTACCCGTAAATGTTGGGAATCAGTGCTTTAGATGTTAGTGCTCCATTCTTATCCTCCTGCTCCAGCATAGCTGGTTGCTAATTGCTGGACTCTGGAACATCCTTGTCCAGTGATAAGAGCTTCCTTTCCTAAAAGAAACAAAGTAGGCAGTGCAGATCATCTTTTTTGCAACCTGTTCCTTCATTTACACTTGTATGTAAAATAAGGGAGCCTCTTCCATATGGCCCAAAGTAAGGAGTGTTGTGGGAATACTTTCATTATATATATACTCTCAAACTGCACAGAAAAACTCTGTCAAGATGGCCTTCAGCAATATCAGCAACTGCTCAGTTTGCTTTGAGTAACAATCATTCACACCTGTCTCGGCAATCAGCCACCTTAGCTAGGAAATTAGAGCCCTGAAACTCTAGGGAAAGTGAGAGAAGATGAGACTAAGGAACCAGCCCAGCAAGGTATGTGCCATTTAATCAACATACCTAGAAAGCTTAAATTTTGAACTTGGATTTCGTATTATGGTTTCAAACACAGACCTGTTCTTCTTAAAAGTAAATCACCAGGTTCCCATGCTGATTTTATTCAGTCCACAGGAATCACTGTAGTAACAATCTAAAACAGAATTAAAAGTGCTTCCAGTGAACTTAAAATTGTGTTAAAATTGTGTAAAAAGAGTATAGTCTATGTGCTTCAAGGAATTCCTTGTATTTTGAAAGCTTCATGATATTTCAAACTATCATTTTGAAAGGGATGCTGGAAATTTACATTAACAGGCACAGAACTACTGAGCATGAACTAGTACTGTGCAAAACTGAGTAACTGACTATGGCAAACATTGCATTAAGGGTTACTAAATTTCAGATTTTATATTTAGTACAGCAATACATTAGATAGAAATGTATGCTGAATACAATGTCTTGTATTTGTATTTTATGAGGTTTCTTTTATTCAATTCTGCTTTATTGGAGGCAAGAGGGTACAATATGGCCCCCATTTTGTCTAGCTTGTAGAGAACACACTGCTGCTAAACAAGCTCCTGTGTTTAAAAAATTAAACTGAAATTATAAAATATATAATTGAAGTCAGTCATGTATCATGAAGAGATTAAAATGAAGATTTCCAACATAACATCACAAATTTAGCTCCCTGGGAAGTAGAAACTGTTGCTACTCTGTCCCCTTACACACAGGTTCTCTCATCTTTTGTTAAGAAAACCTACTGGTTTTTAGGAGGAGGAGAAGGAGGAGAAAAATAAGAATTAAAATTAATTGCTACATTTTTGTACCAATTAAATATACTTTGAAAAAACTGGGAGACACTACTAAGTACAAATTAATCATAGACTTCAATAGAGACCATATTTATGGCATTATGCTACAGATCTGAGACTTCACCAGGGATGGGGAACCTGTAGCAATTCAGATGCTGCTGGACCAGAACTCCTATCACCCTTGACTCTTGGCCATGCTGATGGGAGTTTGTTTGTTTGTTTATATCCCGCCCTTCCTCCCAGTAGGAGCCCAGGGTGCTAACAATATCTCAGAAAGCCACAGATTCCCCAACTTGGCTGTTCACAGTCAATGAGAAGTGTGCTTGCTCTGTGGATTTTTACATTAATATATGACTAAACTCCAGACACATGGAAGCTATTGGAACCAAAGCCTCCCATGCTAGTACAGCTATGACAATTGTCAAGATCTGCAGATTTCTGTGTTGCTGAGGCATGGGAAAATACCATTTTCACAAGCCACTTTGAAGGTGGTATTTGAATTTCCCGAATCAGTGCATTCAATGAAATAACCAAATTGATCAAAAATGATTTCTTATTCATGATCCACAGCATATTAATAATGTTCAGTAGTACATTATAGTTCAAACTAAAAGTCATTCTTAGCATTACTTGGGAAAGCATCCTAAAATGTTAAGGTGTGTTCTTTCAATACTGAGAGTTATGCCCAAAATATACTACACAGCTCTTTTCTATATTCAAGGCAGCCTGAGCAGAGTTAAGCCAGAATGTACCACAGTGATCAAACTGTGTATAAAATTGCTGCACAGTAAGCATTATACAGACTTAATTCCCTCTTGCAGGATCTCGATATTTAACAAGAGCGTAGTTACTCTAACAGATTTTCTCTCCCTTTCTTTTCGCTCTTATAATGTGAACAGCAAGAGTCATGCAACTGGCCTTCTCAAAAAGTTGGAGTTCCTTTAGGAGAAAATGAATGCTGACCTGATCTATTTAAGATAAAATGAGAGCCTTCCAGCAGTCACTATTAGCCTTCTTTATTCTGTCCTCAAAAGCATCCAGCATTTCCCCGAGCTTCCTGTAGCCATTCTCCCTTTTACTAAAAAATGGCTTCCCTATTCATGGCTGATTGAACTTGTAGGAACAGAGTGAGAGAGAGCAAATGTCCATCTGAAAGAATAGTCTGCCACAATGTAGTTGCTGACAGAATCATATGAAAAGTAAGGAAATGCAGTCCAGTTAAAAAATGCACAAAACCATTATGCAATTGGCTTTAACCACCATGATGGAGAGACTACCTGAAATGCATAGCTGCAAACTCTGCTGGCTGATAAAATATTGAGCTTGTTTACCCATTCCAGACTGTCTGCCACTGTTCCAGCTCAGCATTGCTGATCTGTGTCGCATGCAAGAGCAGGTCTGTGCTCACATTCTATTTCCACAAAGACAGCATCAAAGGCATCATTTCCCCAGCATTTCTTTTTTTATATCTTTTTTTTATCCCATTGATTTTGTGTCAGAGTTTTTGTGGGGTTCCATTTTAAGAACATAAGAACATAAGAACATAAGAAGAGCCTGCTGGATCAGGCCGGTGGCCCATCTAGTCCAGCATCCTGTTCTCACAGTGGCCAACCAGGTGCCTGGGGGAAGCCCACAAGCAGGACCCGAGTGCAAGAACACTCTCCCCTCCTGAGGCTTCCGGCAACTGGTTTTCAGAAGCATGCTGCCTCTGACTAGGGTGGCACAGCACAGCCATCATGGCTAGTAGCCATTGATAGCCCTGTCCTCCATGAATTTGTCTAATCTTCTTTTAAAGCCTTCCAAGCTGGTGGCCATTACTGCATCTTGTGGGAGCAAATTCCATAGTTTAACTATGCGCTGAGTAAAGAAGTACTTCCTTTTGTCTGTCCTGAATCTTCCAACATTCAGCTTCTTTGAATGTCCACGAGTTCTAGTATTATGAGAGAGGGAGAAGAACTTTTCTCTATCCACTTTCTCAATGCCATGCATAATTTTATACACTTCTATTATGTCTCCTCTGACCCGCCTTTTCTCTAAACTAAAAAGCCCCAAATGCTGCAACCTTTCCTCGTAAGGGAGTCGCTCCATCCCCTTGATCATTCTGGTTGCCCTCTTCTGAACCTTTTCCAACTCTATAATATCCTTTTTGAGATGAGGCGACCAGAACTGTACACAGTATTCCAAATGCGGCCGCACCATAGATTTATACAACGGCATTATGATATCGGCTGTTTTATTTTCAATACCTTTCCTAATTATTGCTAGCATGGAATTTGCCTTTTTCACAGCTGCCGCACACTGGGTCGACATTTTCATCGTGCTGTCCACTACAACCCCGAGGTCTCTCTCCTGGTCGGTCACCGCCAGTTCAGACCCCATGAGCGTATATGTGAAATTCAGATTTTTTGCTCCAATATGCATAATTTTACACTTGTTTATATTGAATTGCATTTGCCATTTTTCCGCCCATTCACTCAGTTTGGAGAGGTCTTTTTGGAGCTCTTCGCAATCCCTTTTTGTTTTAACAACCCTGAACAATTTAGTGTCGTCAGCAAACTTGGCCACTTCACTGCTCACTCCTAATTCTAGGTCATTAATGAACAAGTTGAAAAGTACAGGTCCCAATACCGATCCTTGAGGGACTCCACTTTCTACAGCCCTCCATTGGGAGAACTGTCCGTTTATTCCTACTCTCTGCTTTCTGCTTCTTAACCAATTCCTTATCCACAAGAGGACCTCTCCTCTTATTCCATGACTGCTAAGCTTCCTCAGAAGCCTTTGGTGAGGTACCTTGTCAAACGCTTTTTGAAAGTCTAAGTACACTATGTCCACTGGATCACCTCTATCTATATGCTTGTTGACACTCTCAAAGAATTCTAATAGGTTACTGAGACAGGACTTTCCCTTGCAGAAGCCATGCTGGCTCTGCTTCAGCAAGGCTTGTTCTTCTATGTGCTTAGTTAATCGAGCTTTAATCATACTTTCTACCAGTTTTCCAGGGACAGAAGTTAAGCTAACTGGCCTGTAATTTCCGGGATCCCCTCTGGATCCCTTTTTGAAGATTGGCGTTACATTTGCCACTTTCCAGTCCTCAGGCACGGAGGAGGACCCGAGGGACAAGTTACATATTTTAGTTAGCAGATCAGCAATTTCACCTTTGAGTTCTTTGAGAACTCTCGGGTGGATGCCATCCGGGCCCGGTGATTTGTCAGTTTTTATATTGTCCATTAAGCTTAGAACTTCCTCTCTCGTTACCACTATTTGTCTTAGTTCCTCAGAATCCCTTCCTGCAAATGTTAGTTCAGGTTCAGGGATCTGCCCTATATCTTCCACTGTGAAGACAGATGCAAAGAATTTATTTAGCTTCTCTGCAATCTCCTTATCGTTCTTTAGTACACCTTAGACTCCCTTATTATCCAAGGGTCCAATTGTCTCCCTAGATGGTCTCCTGCTTTGAATGTATTTATAGAATTTTTTGTTGTTGGTTTTTATGTTCTTAGCAATGTGCTCCTCAAATTCTTTTTTAGCATCCCTTATTGTCTTCTTGCATTTCTTTTGCCAGAGTTTGTGTTCTTTTTTATTTTCTTCATTCGGACAAGACTTCCATTTTCTGAAGGAAGACTTTTTGCCTCTAAGAGCTTCCTTGACTTTGCTCGTTAACCATGCTGGCATCTTCTTGGCCCTGGCGGTACCTTTTCTGATCTGCGGTATGCACTCCAGTTGAGCTTCTAATATAGTGTTTTTAAACAACTTCCAAGCATTTTAATTGATAGTCTTGTAGTTCAGCCCCTGTTTAAATTGTTCAGTCATCTGCTTGCAACATTTCTGACTCTCTGAAATAATTGGCTTCAACATATAAGATCTTAACATTTGAATAAAATATAAAGATTATCTGATACTTAAACACAAACTCAGAAACGTGTAGATTTCATGGAAAGTTTCAGTTCAGAGCGCTTCATGAATCAGCTTACAGATTACACAGGATTCAGCTTCATTACTAGGAATAACTAGGCATGATTACCCTGCACTAAGACATTGTCACAGCAACTAGACACACCTCCTCACCAAGTTTAAGTAAGGATGGACAGGCACCCTACTTGTGTGGACTGAGTGTCACTGTGGAGGGCATGTGCACAGATGAGCTCTCCTCCTCAGAGGGATAGTGAGAGCCTGTTGAGATTGCCAGTGCCACCTCCTATAAGTCTGTGGAGAGGGTAGCTGAACCACCTCAGTGAGGTCCTCCCCAACAGGAGGGGGGACTGAGCAGTGGCAATGGCAAAGCAGGCAGAGGAAGGGGGTGAAAGGTAGGCAGGGAATCATCTTCATGACTGAACAGGCATCCTTGCTGGTAACTGGATCTAAAGAGAAGGAATTGTCACTGGCTATAACATGGGAACTCGCAGACTCCTGCACGCCTGAAGACACATCAGTGATGTCTCCTTCCTACTCTTCGTTCTCATCACTCCACACTCCATATATATATATGGAGACTTGTGATTCTGGTATCAGTGAAGTAGCGAATCCATGCCAGGTTTTAGTCTGAACTTCCAAGGAGCTGTCCAAAGTGCTGAAGCTATTGGGTTGATAGTTCAGACTAAAACCTGGTGCAGATTCACTATTCCACTGACATTAGAGATACCAGCCTCCACTGCGTAGCATTTATATAGGAGTTCTCAAGTGTTTAGCACTGTTTCACATGCATCTCAGTTATCTGTGGATCTGTCCTTATACACAGGTCTTTCACACAGAGATCCTACAAACTGAAGAGGTTTTCTAATGTAACCAAGGTCCCTCAGGCCAGACTCAGAAGTGCAGAGGCATTATACACATTCATTTTAGCCCAGTTACCATGGTTTTACAGATTTTGAGGGAAATTACATATGTTTTGAGAACTGATGTATTAGCTTTAGTTTTCAGTGGAAGCCTGGCTGTTACAGGATAAACTACTTTATATCTACATACAAGTATTTGCTTCAGAAATTAATAGATCCCCAAACCACTTGGATGCCCAGATAACTCTTTTCAGTTTATTTAAATAAGGATATGTGGTGAACTGACATGAGAAACACTGTTTTCATTTAACAAAGAGCTTAATTACTATTATGGGAGCTTTGGAGTATTTGCAAATGAAGGTTACAAGCTTCTGCTCAGATAGGCATGGCCAAATCCCATCCATTTTGACTTGCACAAACCTAAAGTCTAACAAGATCTCTTTCAAACTTGAATTCTGTCAGTTAAAAGGCATTACCTTAAGGTTTGTTGCACCACTCAATACATATTTCAGTGTAGATGCAGATTGCCATCTATTCCACAGTTGCTTATGCATATATTTATTTAACAAACATTATTATACTTTTTGATTGCAATAAAACCTCTAAGTGATTTACCAAATAAGAATTATGATGCAAGGGGATAGATGTTAGTAAAGAATTTTAAGAAAATTAGAATAAGATTCCAATTAGATTATAATAAGAAGGTCACACAAGCAAAACAAGACCACTTTTTCTATGTTCCTGTATCTAGGAGAGTCAACTCGCAAAAGAGCACATTGGAATAATTTCTGTGTTACTTTAATGTCCTTCCAGGATTTATTCTAATGTGCAGCTAGATACATTTTGTGCAGTGTCAAAAAACTGTGCAGTGTGTAATATGTTTCATGCAGTTTAGCATATGGGATTGAATGAGCTAGATAGTTTTTAAAAAAATACATTAGAAAACATAAAAAGAAATAGAAAATCAAGATCAGTACTGGTTCCTTTCAGATTTTCATAACCTTATACTACATCTCAGTGCTTTTGTGGTAAAAAAAAAGAAGTTCCAGTATTCATATCTTGATAGAAGTACTATGGATGCCTGCACAAAATGGCTGGCATAGGCAGCAAAACAAGAGGTGCCAGTACTCTGTACTGGTGGGTACTTTCACACAAAAAGCCCTGGTAATAGTATATTATAGGACTAATTACTTGACTAGTTTGGGGGCAGGCAGTAGGAAAACAAGCTTAGAATAAACCCCGGGCCCTCCTCAAGCACTGTAACCAGAAAGCCCTAGGAAAATAGTTCTCCAGTTACATTCTGCCTGCAGATTAGCCATGCCTCAGTTAGAGGATACAGTTGTCAGTAAAAAGAAAAAAGCACCCCCATCTGTCTCCCCTTCCTCTCTGTCTGCCATTTTCTTTTTATAGAGAACTTGGGAGAGGTTTGCAACTGTATTAACAGGCTGGAAACAAATTGTAAAACTCTCTTCTGAAGCAGCACACTTCATTTTGGATTGCTTCAGACAAGAGCCACTTCACTTTGGAGGAGGTTCGAATACCTCTGAAGTGGTCCACTCAGGTATTCAGGCTTCATCTAAAGCAGATGCATACTCCTAGCAGTAGCAGCAGTGATGTGTACTGTCTAACTATAAGGAAACAAAACTTGATGCTTGAACAGTCCTTGAAAAAGTGACAGTGATTATCTGGTGTAACAGTTATTTAAAAAATAGTCAGGAATGAGTGTGGGAATACAGAGGTGAGCAACAACTGGCACACCTACTTCCTGACACACATAACTGAGTGACACTGGAGGAGTTTGGAAGCTATAAACACATTCTCCAGGATTTTGTTTCCCAAATAACCAAACTCAACCTGTCAAGCAAGGATCCACCTGTCAATTACCACATTTTTGAAATTTCCCATACAACATTCCCACCATTTGGTAGGCATCTCATTAAATCCAGCCCTAACAAACACCCCAAAGGTAACACAATATATCAGTAATTCTCCTCAGATGAATTACCCAAGTCAAATATCTGCCAAATGTGTGTTTGCTTGGGATCTGCAGGGATATGGGAGAAATTTTAATCCGTTTAAAACCAAATCTATCAAATTCACACTTTTTGAAACAATATGAAAACCAAACCACAGCCATCCTTCAAAATTTGCACTTATCCAAAATTTGCAATGCAGTTCTCTAACCAAAGAATGTTTACAGAACTGCATATGTTAGGAAAAAGTGTGCATTAAAATGAATATGTTTATGAAAATAACATACAAGAATGCATTACATTAGAAATTGCTTGCAAAAATGTGTACATTCTTCAAAACTGCATACAAAAATAAGTTTCTTAGGAGAAATTTGCACTAAAACGCTAGTGTTTTTTAAAAAAAAGAATTGCTGCAGAAACATGGAAAACTGAATTTCAGACTGGAAAAATGAGAAACTGAAACTGAATTTTAAATAATCAAAAGTGACCGATCTTTCCATCCCTATGAATCTGCCACATGGAAGTTGCAGATAAACCACTCTGAACACTGAAGAGCAGAATATAAATGTTTAACATAAATACAGGTACAAACAAAACAAAACTAAATGCTTTTCTTTCATAAATATATTCAATCTGTGTAGGCCAGAAGAATAAACTCTTGACATCCTTGTTCATGAAAGGCATGAATGCCAACCTATATCCAAATCCATACAATATATAAAATGGAAAACTTTCCACTGCCCATTGCGGTATAGGAGAGAACCAGAAACCAGTGAGCTTTCTTCATCCTGCTCAAAAAGAATAAGTCTTTACTTAATGGCTAGTGTATCCTAGTGTAATTCGAATAAGAGACTGTGATGTTCCTGTATTAGTGTATATATGGTAAGTGCTGTTTGAATAGAAGATACATGGTAAGTGGAGTGAAAGAGGAGGGGGGAGTGAATGGGCAGTAGAATGCTGGATGATTGGCTGAAGGTGGAGAAGGGAGGAGAGTATAAATGGAAGGATGACAGTTAAATCTGGGTGGATGGTGGATGTTAGTGGGTTGTTTTGGTGGGTTTAAGAGAGGAGATTGTGTGGAGATTTGGTGGATGTGAGGAGAGTGTGGAGTTTGGATTAATACTAAGACCAGTACCTCAGGGATAGATGAAGCCATATGCTTAAGTGCCTTTATAAAGAAATCTTGTTATCTTTGTTATTTAATAAATATATTTGGTTTACCAAAGGCCTGATCCTTGGCTGGGGTTTCACAGACCAGAAGGGAGGGTAAGGTAAATACCAAGGCTGGAAACAAATGGTGGCAGCGGTGAAGAGAATAACACCACAAGTATTCAGAGCAAACCAGGATTATCTGCATTGATACAAAGGGATTGGGACAGCTTTAGCACTCAGTCACAGAGGTAACCTGATAGAGAGACTCAGGCAGAGTCTCTGGGACTGCTGGTTATAGGACGTGACTGGTGGTGCTGCCTAGCAGGGGAATCTGTTGAGATCTGTGCTAGAGCGGGAAGAGAAACCATATAAAAGGACAGTCCAGACTGGTGGAGTCCCTGGTGGTGCCTAGTGACAGGCAGTAACCATGACAGGTAGGAACCTGACAGGGAGAGCCAGGGAAGGGCGTCACATGTGGTGGCAGTAGCGGTGGGATACGAACAAAGGAGACTACATCACAGGTGTTGGCTGTAGCAGTGGTACGAATACTAGATAATCCCTAACAGTGGTGTGGCAAACAGAAATAACAAAACAAGATTATTTGTGAGAGTGACTGGCAAAGAGTGTGTGGCAAAGAGTGAGTGAACTCAAACACCATGGCTGAATATATAAAAATGAAAAGAGAGGAGCTGGTGGAGAAGTGCATAACATTCAATTTACCTCACAAGGGTAAAGGGGTAGATGAATTGAGGGTAGCACTTATAGGATTTGCAACTGCCCAGCAAAAACAACCTTTCAGGGAAGAGACCCCAGAAGGATACTTAAGCAATCCCGCTTATATAGTGTATTTGAGAGAGAAGTTAAGATGGGAGGCTGAGGAAAAAGACAAGCAGAGGGAGTTGGAAACTGAGAGATTGAGGATGGAAGCTGATGGGAAAGATAAACAGCGAGAGTTAGAAACTGAGAAGTTGAGGATGGAAACTGAGAGATTGAGGATGGAAGCTGATGGGAAAGATAAACAGCGAGAGATAGAAACTGAGAAGTTGAGGATGGAAACTGAGAAATTGAGGATGGAAGCTGATGGGAAAGATAAACAGCGAGAGTTAGAAACTGAGAAGTTGAGGATGGAAACTGAGAGATTGAGGATGGAAGCTGATGGGAAAGATAAACAGCGAGAGATAGAAACTGAGAAGTTGATGATAGAAACTGAGAAGTTGAGGATGGAAGGTGCAGAGAAGGAAAAGCAGCGGGAGTTGGAATTTGAGAGAATGAGAGTGGATGCTGAATTACAGATAGAAAAGTTAAAATTTGAAAGAGAGAAGTTTCATTCTGATGAAACAAGAAAGGACAGAAATGAAACAAAAATAAAAATTACTCCAAAAGACTTTGCTGTCTATGAGCCTGGTCAAGATCCTCAAATTTATCTCACAACCTTTGAAAAGGCAGCTCAGTTGTGGGGGCTACCTGAAGATAAATACATGCAGTATTTATCAAACCTGATCAAAGGGGAATTGGCAGAGGTATACCAATATTTCCCCTCAGACAGGCCTGTCACCTATGCTGAGTTTAAAGAGGCAGTCTACAAAAGATTCAGACTGGGACCTGACTACTTTAGGAAATTATTCCGAAACTGTCAGATCCAAGCAGGGAGGTCTTTTGTTGAACTGGGAGCGAAGTTGATGGATATATTTGGAAAGTGGATGAGTAGTGCAAAAGCTCAGTCAGTGGAAGAGGTGAAAAGCCTCATGATACTGGATCAATTA